>NC_068999.1:7529628-7531470 GCF_001194135.2 Octopus bimaculoides | reverse complement strand
AATGAAAATAAACAAATTAGATTGCGTAAGTGAATGCAGTACGAATGTATAATGTACTTGAAAATAAAGGCGTTTTACGAAGTGACAAATTTACTAAGATAGATAAATAATGAGTGAAACGATGTTTAGGTGAATATGTTTTATTCGCAGATATTTTATCTTGTACTGCTTCCAAGTGGCGAGTTGTAACAATTTATCATTTGCCGATCATTAATTTGGAAAGAACATCATGTTGTCTTTACGAGATGGGCAGTTCGTGGGTATTTTTGCAATACTTATTGTAACAAATAAAGATTAATTTTTCATTCTTATTATTCCACCTTTATTTACAGATTATTTTATAAATCTCTGGTTAAATACGTATTGATTTTTACTCTTTTAAAATGGATTCACACCTGACATATACCAGTCATTGCATTCTGTATGCATTCGAAAAGGGTTCTTCAGCAATCGAAGTAGAAGGGAATATTCTGTTATATTCTACTATTTTAAAATGATGTTAGATAAGATCCAACGACATTTGTTACCACCGAATGAAAAAGGAGAATCCAGCCCCAGCTTTAAAAAGTTATAAACTGCGTTTGGTGCGATATGTAGTGTGTCGTTTTTGGTAAACACACACATGCATATACATACACGAACATATGCACACTCATCTCCCCCACACCCATATACTCACACGCACACGCGCACTTATACAAATATATGTGTGCGTAGCTGCTAGTGTATGTTCTTTGCATCTACTTTCATATGTTGCATTGCCTTAATCTATTAGTTTCTCTAACTGGAAAAAAAAATCAATGAAGAAAATGCAACAGGACTGATGATTTCATAAGAGATTATTCTGTCTGGTTCTCGATTATATAAATAAAATATCTTGAAAGAAAACCCATTATCAAACAAGCAGTGGCAGCACTTTCGTAAGAATATACCTGTTCAATATCTGGTAAGGAAATTGATTTCTCTGAAGTTCGAAATTCCGACAATTTCACACCAACAATTATCTAATGTCAGAATTATCTAATTCCAGATTATATTAAGATTAACAATTGCAAACAAAAATCTTTAAAACTCTATCAGAGCAGAAATTATATAAGAGGAAATGTCTGTATTTTGTGGCATAAGTACTAAATATATATTTATTTCTGTTTGTTACATTTAATATTATATATACTTCCTAAAATGGTATATTTCTTTAACCAAACAAATAGTCTCCATTTTAAATGCTATGATATGTGACTGGCACTACGAGCTGGCACTACGAGCTGGCACTCATATCATGTTCATAATCTAGAAGATTACAAAAATCAAATAGTATTCGAGGAATACGAACAGGAGTTCGAAGGAAGCCATCAGGAAATTGGAATATTCTATTAGCAGTAATGTAGTTTGAAATTGTGAGTATGCATGTATATATATATATATATATATATACACGCACATAAACACACAACACACACACACACACATGTATGCGTGCATGTGTGTATGTGTGTATGTATCTGTCTACCTCATCTCTCTGTCTCTCTCTCCTTCTCCCTCCCCCTCTCTCCCTCTGTATATATATATAAAGAGAGACAGATAGAATGATAGATAGACGAGAAGATAGATAAATAGATAGATAGATTGACAAATAGATAGACATACATACATACATACATACAAACAGACAGACAAATAGATAGATAGATAGATAGATAGATAGATAGATAGATAGATAGATAGATAGATAGATGGATAGATAGATGGAGAGATGCATACATATGAGTAAACATAAATACGAATATTTACATATATGATACGATATATACATATACACACACACACACACACACACACACA
>NC_068999.1:7523946-7528072 GCF_001194135.2 Octopus bimaculoides | reverse complement strand
ATATATATATATATATATATATATATATATATACATATACATATGCATATGTATACATACAACCACATACATACATATATACATACATACGTGATATTGATTTATCTAATAGAAATGCTTATAGCGATTGAAAAATAAATAGTGTAAAGTTGAGGATTTTCATAGATGAATTAGCTGTCTAAATGTTGTACAATTATTTCAGCTAAGAACTAGAAAATATTTAATATGTTGTGTATTTAGTAATCTTCACAGTTACAGGATATTAATAATACTAAAGTAATATTAACAACTTATGACAGCTGCATCGTGGAAAATGATATGCACAGACAACCAGCATGGTGTTCGTCTTTTCATATCTTGTTACTAACAGTATGTCGTTCCCTGGACCCAGAGTAATTTTGACTCTCAAATATCCTACTAGGGAATGTTCTGAATATTTACTGTACTGTTAGAATATGTAGTCGTTAGAATATAATTTATTAACATGTGTTACTGTATTCATTTCTTCATTAGCTGACCAAGATAAACCATCTCATGTTGTTAATTGGTGAGGATATTTTCTTGCCACCGTTACATCCTGTGTTCGATTCTGGAAACAGGCGTTGCGTTGTGTGCTTCAATATATCACATCGTTTCAGCACGTCGACAAGAAAATATGTCGTAGCGACAGCTTGAATAATTAACCCTGTGGTAGAATGGTGCCCAGTTGCACGAAGAGGGGACCTTGGAAGGACATTCAAATAAATGCCAAAGAAGCTATGATGTTGGTGCTGGGAAGTGGTCAGTGTTAGTGTGTGGGGGTGGTGTGATGTGGTGTGATGTGATGTGGTGTGGCATAAGGTGGTGTGGTGCTGTGGTCTGGCATGTGGTGATGTGTGGTGTGTTGTGGTGTGGTGGTGTGGTGCTGTGATGTGCTGATGAGGCAGATATATATATATATATACATGTACATGTATGAATACACGTATGTAAATATGTGTATAAACGTACTGTACATGCATAGATATATATATACATATCTACATAGATACATATACATCTATGCGCATGTATATGCATTCAGATATACATAAATATATACAGCATGTATATATATATGTGTGTGTGTGTGTGTGTGTGTGCGTGCGTGTGTGTGTGTGTATGTGTGTGTGTGGGTTTGTGTGTGGGTGTGCGTGTGTAATTTTATAGATACACTACAAAGAATAATCAAAAGTAACTTCTATATCAAAATTACATAGTTACAATATATAAGACAAGATGCCTAATGACTGCCTTCTCAAAGCCAGATATCTAGACCTACTTCTGTGTAAGTTGAACATATACATTCAAAAGATAAAAGACACGTGGAGCCGTAGTGGATATCCAAATTTACTTCTAGATTAAAAATGTTCGCTTTAGTCTGAATTTTCTACAAGACAAAATGTTACCTTATAATCATATTTCTTTCCTCGAATAATAGTTATCTATTTTACATTATCAACAGAACTTGTGTATACTGCGATTCGTAAGTGTTAACTGTTTAATGTCAGCGTAACGAATATGATTTCCATACTTTGAAAAAAATGCTTCGCCTCAATAACAAAAGCGTTGTGTACAACTTATCTTCTTGCATACTCGATAATACGACCACTGACGTGTGTATGTATATATATATATATATATATATATATATATATATATATATATATATATGTACGCACAGATAGATATATACAGATTTAGGAATAACAACTTTACATTCAATATTGAGAGCGTGCCTGTATGTATATGAGTGAGCCTGTATGTATATGAGTGAGCCTGTATGTATATGAGTGAGCCTGTATGTATAAGTGTGTGTGTATTTGAATGAGTCTCGGTGTGTATGTAGAAACTGCAGCAATATTCGGCCATTAACGTGTCCCTTAAATCTACATATTCTGCGAAATTTCAAAACTTTAAAAAAATATGCTAAGCTTTAATTTACATGGAACTTCAGAAAGAAAAAAAATTGTTTTAGCGTTTCTTTTTCCATGATTTGTATTCATTTCTCTACACTGAATGTGTTGATGTATATTTATAAATGTTGAAGGGTTTTATTTCTTGTATTTCTATCTTTATGTTCTTTTTGTTTGTGAGTTTCCGTGCATAAACACGAGCACACACACTACACTTACAATCGCATGCACAATACACAGACACATGTTTCTATAGATAGACAGTCAGATACATCCATGTATACATACATACGTACATATATAAAGAAGTTAGGTGTCTCAAAACCAGAAAGGAGAAAGCTAATTCGAAGACTACAGATCCAATCCATCACTGGAACTATAAAAATCGGTGAAACTTTCCAGACGTTTATCAGTTAAATATATATGAGCATGTCTGGAAATGGAACTATATGCTTGCGAATACATACATAAAACAAACCATACAAACCTGTATACATACATACATACATGCATACAAAAATACGCTGTTGTTGATGTTGAAATTCGACTGAAGGAGCCATGGATCTAGGTTAGAAACCGGTTCTTTCTCCATTGGCAAGAAATCTTGAAATAAAACTGAACAATGACATACATATGTAACTATCTCTCAATCTCTCTCTTACGTATTACAGATCCCACGATCTTTTATACAACACACACACACACACACACACACACACACATATATATATATATATATATATATACTTAGGCGTGACTTTGTGATAGGAACCGTGATTCTCAACCACATGGTTCCGGGTTCAGTCCTACTGCGCGGCACTTGAGCAAGTGTATTCTATAGTCTCCGGCCGACCAAGCAGTTGCAAGTGGATTTGGCAGACGGAAACCGAGAGACGTGGGGCGGGCTTGTGTGGGGGATGTATTTATGTGTGCCTGTGTTTGTCCCCCTGCCATTGCATGACAATTGATGCTGGTGTGTTTATGTCCCCGTAACTAGCGGTTCGACAAAAGTTCGACCGATAGAATAAGTTTCAAACTGAGAAAGAATAAATTCTGGGGCCGATTTTTTCGACTGAAAATCCTTGAAGGCAGTGCTCCAGCATGGCCGCAGTCAAATGACTTCTACAATTAAAAGAATAATGGAACACACTCATATTTTTCTATATACATATCAGTGTGTGTATATGCTTCCGAATGTGTGTGTATAATTACCGTCTGCTTGATCAATGATAAACTTGAATGTCCTGCCATAGCTGTATATATGTCAGGCATAATTATTAAATTGAGATTTCATGAAGTTTAATCAATACATCCGAAGGCTAAATAATATAATATACATCATTAAGCCATTAATAATAATGAGGAAAAAAAACAAACATACATTATTTGACTTTTATCCAGAAATCTCAGCTGTGAAAATACTGACAGTGTTTTTTCTAGCTTTTAGACACATAACTGAATTGTTCGATCGACTGTATATGTATAGCTGTCAACCTTTCCTCAGTCACTCGCCCACAGGAAATGCTTGATTAACTTTTGCACCTCCTACTAAAGTGTTATCACATTTGAAGTCGAAAAAGTCAATTTTCTTATAACTAATTTTTTTTTAAAAAAAACGAATAATTGAACTACGTATAGTAATCTGGGTGAAGAAATTAAAGTGAACGAACAAGCTCTTGACGCAGTGTGTAGAACTTAAATGAACGAGAAAGTAGGTAAAATCTATAAACAGTGAAATTAATAATAATTCTGAATATAAAAGGTTAAACGTACTTGCAGAGAGTAATAAATGTGTTGATGTGCTTAAAGAAATAAAGGCATTAAAAAGAAAAATTAATATTATTATTATTATTATTATCATTATCATTATCATTATTATTATTATTATTATTAACATTATTATCTATACTCCAAGATATGGAGATGTGTTTTCCGCTGAATTAACTGAGACCGTTTAGTTGATGTGAGCAAAATTTTTAGGAGATTTCGCACCATATCCTTTCCGCCAGCCACCGCTCGACCAGCAGCAGGTAAATCAGAGACTTAATTAGATTCCATTTAACATTGCTGCATGAACTTTCAAAGAAAATATATACATATGTGCTGTACATGTAAGTGTATGTGTATCTATATATACTTACATATATATAGATAGATAAATATGTATACATACATATATATATATATATATA
>NC_068999.1:7523012-7523416 GCF_001194135.2 Octopus bimaculoides | reverse complement strand
GTATGTATTTATATATTTATATATATATTTATATATAAATATATATATACACACATATATACGTATAATATTTATTTATACACGCGCGCGTGCACGTATATATGTGTACGAGATTTCCACGACCGGAGAATATGCTTTCCATATTTCGCAGAATGTTTATGGCCTCCTCCTGAAGATATTGGATTTTCGCCGCACTTTGTCAATAAATTTAAACTTCAAGAACAGCCATATTGTCACCGTGTGCCATCTCCTCAGCTATATATATCTATAGGGGATTGCTTGTGGCTATGATGACGAGGAGAGTTATGTATGTGTTGTATGAGCCTGTGCGTTCTCGTAGTTGACTTTGCAGTTTATTAGCATACATTACCGTTGAAAAACGTTGACCGAGCGTATAATACGCG
>NC_068999.1:7522530-7523002 GCF_001194135.2 Octopus bimaculoides | reverse complement strand
TATATATATATATACACATATATATTTATAAAATAGACATACATACATACATATATATATATACATACATGCATATGCACACTTATATATGCGTATATGTATATATATATGTATGTATATATTGATACATATACACACACATACATAGATATATATCTATATACACATATATATGTATATAACATATATATATATATATCTTGTAATGTGTATATATGTACATGCATATATGTATGTGCATGTATATATATGTAAACATATGTATACATATAGATAGATAGATAGATAGATAGATAGATAGATAGATAGATAGATAGATAGATAGATAGATAGATAGATAGATAGATAGACAAAGAGAGAGATAGAGAGATATAAGTATAAATGTGTATACGCATGTATATATGTATATGTATATATATACACACACACATATATATATGAATAAATATATATATATATATATATATATATA
>NC_068999.1:7517891-7521862 GCF_001194135.2 Octopus bimaculoides | reverse complement strand
TTTTATTCGTTCATTTTCTTTATTTTTATGGATACAAAAAGTAAATGAATAAATGTTTGTAAAAATATCACCACACAAGTACAATAAACCGAATTATGCTTCTAGTAATGTATCTATGAACATATATAAGCAAATATGTGTGTATATATATATATACATACATATATACACAGGCACATACACATGTGTGTATACAGAGATAGATACATACATACATACATATAAACATACATATATGTACATATATATGCATGCATGCATGCATACATACATACATACATACATACATACATACATACATACGTACGTACGTACGTACGTACGTACATACCATATCGGACTGGTTATCACCGATAGGAAGTATCATTTACCATGTTAGAATGAGATAGGAAGATCTAGATTATATGTCTCATTTTGGAGATGTGTTAAAGTTTTTACTATTTTAGAATGAAGTACACAAACATAGGTGCTGAGCCAGTGACTAAACTTGTAGTGTTTTGTTGGGATTAATCCAATGAATTGCCATCAAGGTATAGAAGAAGTACTTTTCTGAATCAGACTGTCGCGCGTGCATTCGCACCAAAACTTTCACGCAAATGTTGGTTGCCAATAAACATAATCGTGACTGCATAAAAATTTGGTAGATGTTTACAATAACACCATATTCGCTAAATATTAAACCTAACTGTAACTCGAAGCCATAAGTCTGTTTACACCAATGCCGGCGCTGGGCCCCTGCAACCCCTGCCATCGCAGGAGGCCTCTGCGAGGTATTGAATTTACTATAATGTAAAGCTTAAAATTCGATGTTACACACAACTTATGTAATTTTCAGAAGAAAGAGAAACAGTAAGGTTTCTAAATAACGAAAGGACTTCATACGGACGCACGCTCTTTGAAAACTCTTATTACATTGATATAAGGCCTTCATTTGTTCGGTCGTCCTTTAGGCAATATACACTGTAGGATATCATTCGATTTATGCGATAAACTTTATAAATTTTAAAGTTCTATATTCCCGTGACATTAGTTAGAGATATCGACATCAGTTATTCAAATAACTGTTCGTAGAATGGACCTAATAAGATTAGCTAGTGTACACTCGATATTAATATTTAAATCCGACGTGACGATTTCTACTTGGATAGGGATTAGAAAATGTTATATCTTGATAAACTTTGGATACATATTTTGGATATTTTGGGAACAACTCGACTTATTAGCACTCGATATTTCATATTTAAATCCAATGTGTGTATCTATTCTTGGATATCGATTGAAAAATGATAAATGTTGATGAATTGCATTACGTATTTTTAATATTCTTGGAGCAATTTGATTTATTAACACTTGATATTTCTATTTTAAATCAGATGTGAGTAATTATACTTGGATAGAGATTTTAAAATATTGTATGCTGATATGCTGATAACTAACATTAAATACTAGCCGGCAAAAGTGGGGGCGACGCCTCCCTTCCCTGCGGCCCCCTTCTATACCGTTCCCTATACCCTTTTCAATTATACCACCGGGTAAAGGGGAAGGGGGTTGATAAACCTCTCCCCTACCCTTCCAAACTCCCCACCCCTCTCCCGAGTACCCCCCCCCTTAACCTTCCTGTTACTCACCCTTCATAAAGGCCTAAAGGTCGTACATTTACGTATTAGACATTGGAAATTGTTAGCGACGATGTAGTGCACCCTACAAAAGAGAGGGTGACATTTTTTCTCGCTTTTTCAATATTTAATTATAAGAGATAATATGTTGTCACCAAAAACTTTAAAACTTTACTAACCTGATCGATCTACAGAATTAAGCTGTGATCGATTTCAGGATCCGTTTTAATAACTTTGTTTATACTCACGGCGTCTGATGTGATTTTTCTGAAAATATGTTTTTTTTTATCAGAATAAATATATTTATTTCCTTTAACATTCTTCAAACTTCCGAACAACGCCGGGTTCTTAGGCTAGCATATGTGTGTGTGCGCGTGTGCGAGTGCGTGCGTGTGTGTGTGTGTGTGTGAGTGCATCTATACATGTATTACTACAGGGTTATATTGAGGGTGTGTTCATATATTGATCAGTATTCTCTCTTAATTTATTTTCAATATTGCGTTAGTGTTGTTTCGTTATACTCGTCTTAAAGGGCTGATTGTCCACGAAAACCAGTTACTTGATATCTTTCTCGCCGAGTAAATGAACACGAGTCATTGAAGCAGAATAACCAACAACGTTATGACGGGATGACGGAACGACGGAATAATCGAACTGGCCGTCCTACTTTCACGGCTTCAATTACCCACACTGATTCACTATTCACACCGATTTATAATTAGAAAACAGAAGATGCGAAATAAGAAATGTGAGCAATTTAATGTAATATTCTTCATAGAAATATGAAAAATTCTGACAGTACCCTTGATATCGTAATCTTCGAGTATTTTCTTCAACAATTTTTCTGCTCAACCATTATTATATGGCTTAAGTAAAAGGTGAAAAAACGCAGAAACAGCGAATACATGAAACTCATATATGTCACAACCACGGTCATCATAGGCAGAATCCGATACCTTATAAAGTGGCTGCACCGAAAAATTTAGTTTTATTCAAAGAATAAGAAGAAAAAATTGTACGACTTGGTAAGGAAACCATAAGCGCTATGCGAAGTATGGAGTACTTTTATATTGGATATTTATATGTATGTGTGTGTGAGTGCGTATGTGCATGCGTGTATGTGTGTGTGTGTGTGTGTGTGTGTGTGTGTGTGTGTGTGTGTGTGTGTGTGTGTGTGTGTGTGTGTGTGTGTGTGTGTGTGTGTGTACATACATATAAATTGATGCATACATACACACACAAACACATGTACAGATTTTTTTTTTATTTTCCTTTTTAATGTACGAAATAATAGTGAATTTAATGAAGTGATTTACATGTTAGAAATACTGGAAATAATGTGTTGTTGCAAGACTTTCTTAAATGCACTATACACGTCCTCTAAACATTTGGTGGAACACCTATTTCCATCTCTAGTTGCATAAATCTAAACGAACTACGGTAGAAAAAGAAAATGAATATAAAAATAGCTAGTATGAAGATGTAAATTTCATCTGTCTTTACGTTCAGATTTCAATTTCCGCCGAGGTCGACTTTGCCTTTCATCCTTTCGGGGTCGATAAATTAAGTACCAGTTGCGTACTGGGGGTCGATCTAATCAACTAGCCCCACTCCCAAAAAAATTTCGGGCCTTGTGCCCAGAGTAGAAAAGACGATGAGGACGTAATCCAAAACCGTATTTGGTTGTTAAATAATAGCACTAGACACATACATACATACATACATACATACATACATACATACATACATACATACATACATACATACATACATACAAACATATAGATATGCATGTATGTATTTAGGTATGTGTTTATGAAGGTGCATGGCCTAATTGTTAAGGTGCTGCACTGAAGATTGTGATATCATATTTCCAGGTCATAGACTGCATGGTGTTACGTATTCTTGATCAAAGCAATTCATTTCGCGTTGCTCTGCGATCCCTTAGGCACCTAACCGCGGGGCAACGTCGATCTGGCAGAGGAAGTGCACTAATGCACAGCACATACACTCGATCACTATAGAAATATCATTTGTTCCAATTTTCCAGCATGATTTTGCACAATCGTCTTTCTCGGATTACGAGAGACTATTATTATTAATAATATTCTCTTTTACTCTTTCACTCTTTTACTTGTTTCAGTCATTTGACTGCGGCCATGCTGGAGCACCGCTTTTAGTCAAGCAAATCGACCCCAGGACCTATTCTTTGTAAGCCTAGTACTTATTCTATCGGGTCTCCTTTGCCGAAACGCTAAGTTACGGGGACGTAAACACACCAGCATCGGTTGTCAAGCGATGTTGGGGGACAAACACAGACACACAAACATACACACACACACACACACACACACA
>NC_068999.1:7516881-7517795 GCF_001194135.2 Octopus bimaculoides | reverse complement strand
ATATATATACGACGGGCTTCTTTCAGTTTCCGTCTACCAAATCCACTCAAAAGGATTTGGTCGGCCCGAGGCTATAGTAGAAGACACTTGCCCAAGGTGTCACGCAGTGGGACTGAACCCGGAACCATGTGGTCCGTACGCAAGCTTCTTACTACACACCCACTCCTACGCCTATAGTATATCATGTAGTATATCTATCTATACTACATGATTGGCTTTTGTATTTACAGTTTCACATCAGTATAAGCGACTTTTAACAATATGACCCAAGGTTAAAGCTGATACATTGTCTATCACTATTTCGTGGATGATATTACGTGATTTTCTCTTCTTTTACTCTCTCTAGCATGGCGACCCTTCGCGTATATCTTCTTTTGTTAGACTGTAGATACGTAAGAATGAATATTGCGTAAACATAACAAAAAATACTTTGATATGAGTAACAATATAAAAGTACAAATGTTCTCTAACTTCAATGTTCTCTAACTTCAATGAATGAATGTACAGTAATCTGAGGAAAAAGGAGAGTTTCTGTCTTGGCAATAATTAAACTAGAAGGAACATAACACATCGGAAATATCGATTTACGTTAATCGTGAATAGACAACCGTATTTGCTCTTGCCATATCAGAGATTAGAGAAAGATGAAAGAGCTGTTGATCTGACCAGTCACATGCAGACCCATAACAACACGTTACTCTTTCTCCGTTGTCTATTCAAGACCAATAGACCGAAAAGTCTATTGAACTGGCCAAAATTTGACCAACTTTCATTTATATTCCATAGAAGATGTACTTTTAACGATGCTAGTCTTTATGACTTATTTCTTTGTAGGCTTTCTATTTTGTGTATATACATATACATATATATGTATGTATGTATATATATATATTCGTTTATTCTTTTATTCGTTT
>NC_068999.1:7515559-7516605 GCF_001194135.2 Octopus bimaculoides | reverse complement strand
ATATATATATATATACATATACACACACACATATATATACACACACACACACACACACACACACAAATATATATATGTATATATATATATTCGTTTATTCTTTTATTCGTTTATTCTTTTATTCGTTTCAGCCATGCAGTTATGGTCAAGCTGGAGCACCACTGCCGTTTTATTGATTTCCTCAATCTGACGTGTTTCGCAATTACCACTCCTGTGTAAGCCTTTCCCTTAATTGTTGTCCCATTTGGTAGGTATATAAGGGACTTTGATTCCGCTGCCCTCGTCTGCACCTCATTTCGGGCCATTGGTTCAGCCGGTAGTGTGGAGAGGAGGATGTCTAGTTCCTTTCTAAAGGCACCTACTTCCTCCTTACGCAGATTCCTAAATTTTTGTGACAGGGCACTGAAAAACCGTGGGCATTTGAACCCTAGGATCTTGCACTACCTGGTACTGAATTTATATATGTATATATATTCGTAATGTGTGTGTATGTGTGTGCGAGTGTACGTGGGTGTGCATGCATATATGTACGTATATGTATATATATAAATATGTATGTATGTGTATTTATTTATTTCTATATGGATGCTTGAATGAGGAATATATATACATATTTACGTGTATGATTACATGAATAAATATATGTATAAATATATTCATGGTATACGGTATGTGTGTATCTGTGTGCGTTTGTATGTGTGTGTGTGTGTGAGTGAGAGTGAGTGTATAAGTAGATAGAATAAACGCAGAACGAAACAGACAGAAATACAGAGAGACATCCAGATATATAGAACGCAAAAAATCATATCCATCTCGAGGGGCCGGCGTGACTACACAGTAATTCCAAGTGTGTAATAGATATTGATCTAATACGATATATCCTGGGGCTCATAGGATTTCTCCGTGTATTCGTTACCTCTTTATGTTACATTCTTACAGAGTTCAATTATTTGAATGGGGATTTTCCCTACAGTCTTCTAGCTTTTCCAGGTCACATGAGATTGATTTTCGTGAGGTTATGAATGTATATATATATATATATATAT
>NC_068999.1:7511783-7514562 GCF_001194135.2 Octopus bimaculoides | reverse complement strand
AATAATAATAATAATAATAATAATAATAATAATAATAATAATAATAATGATGATAATAATAATGATAATAATAATAATAATAATAATAATAATAATAATAATAATAATAATAATAATGATAATAATAATAATAATAATAACAATAATAATAATAATAATAATAATAATAATAATAATAATAATAATAATAATAATAATGATGGTAATAATATGAAGACGAATCAAGTTGAAAAAAATTAAGGAACTGTCATACTGGCTTATATATTGCCTGGAAACAAAAACCATAGTGGTAAGAACTATGTTATGTTAGTAGTAGTAGTAGTAGTAGTAGTAGTAGTAGTAGTAGTAGTAGTAGTAGTAACAAAAGCTACATCAGTAGTATTAATACTAACACAGAGTAGACGAAATAGAGGGAGATGAGGAAGTGGTGGTGGTGGTGGTGGAATGTTAGTAAAATCAACAGCAGCAACAACAATAACAACAACAGCAACAGCAACAAGGGCTAAAGACGATGGAGGAGGAGGGGGAACAACAGAGAGAAGAAGAAGAAGACGAAGAAGAAGAAGAAGAAGAAGAAGAAGAAGAAGAAGAAGAAGAAGAAGAAGAAGAAGAAGAAGAAGAAGAAGAAGAAGAGCAACAACAACAACAGCAAAATGATGATAATGATTGTCATCGTCATGTCAGTCATCAATATTGTCGTCTTCATCATCATCATCATCATCATCATTGTCATCATCACCAGCATTTATCATATTATCATCGTGATGATGATGCTGATGGTAACAAGACGAATATCTAAAAAACAAACAAAAACAGGACCAGCAAACCATAATAATTCGCAACAATAACAACGTATGATAACAATAGCCGTAATACCAATATTAGCTGTAACAAAATCCGAAAGAATAGCAAGCGAGGAATTGACATAGAAAATTAGGTTCGTTGTAAGATGCTAAACAAACGTATTAATGGAAAAGTCAAAGAAGACAAAATGGCGGATATGAACTTCCGTTTATAAATGTGGTTAGCTGAGGTGTTGCGTTGTGTTGTTTTAAAACAGGAATTCGACGCAACAGTCGACGAGATGAAAGTGAATAAATAAGAGATTTGGCAGAGAAAATTTATACTTTTTACTGGATAGGTAAACATGGAAGAATGAGAAATCCTTGCTAATACAAGGTTATATCCGTTTATGTGTACATGTGTACATATATGCGTATGTTTAGGTAGGTCGGTAGGTACGTAAATAGATAGATAGATAGATAGATAGATAGATAGATAGATAGATAGATAGATAGATAGATAGATAGATATAGTACCGCTTCAGTTAGTTTGGTGTTGTGTTGATATATAAAGTGACAATGAGTGTATATATCTTTCCATATATATGTATGTATGCATGTGTGTGTATACATATACAAACACTCAGAGATAGAGATACAAAGAAAGATAGAACGAAAGAAAGAAATAAAGAAGGGAGGAAGGAAAGACAGGCAGGCAAACAGATAGATACGTACATATATGCATGCATATATATATATATATATATATATATATATGTGTGTGTGTGTGTGTGTGTGTGTATGTATGTATGTGTCAATGTATGTATGTATATATATACTTATACATATGTATGTGTGTATATATATATATAAATATATATATATACATGCATATATACATTATATATATATATAAATATATATATACACATATATATATACATATATATATATACATATACATATATACATATGTTTATATATAGACATGTGTGTGTGCATGGATAACTACACACACACACACACATGCTCTCCCTCTCACACACACACACATACACCACACATTCGTGCATACATGTCAGCCAACAAATAGTGGTAAGAACTATGTTATGTTAGTAGTAGTAGTAGTAGTAGTAGTAGTCGTAGTAGTAGTAGTAGTAACAAAAGCTACATCAGTAGTATTAATACTAACACAGAGTAGACGAGTATGTCAGCCAAATACAACTACATAATGTGAAATGCGTTAATGTTTCTAAGAAGAATATTTTTGGCAAATATTACGGGATGCTGAGAGAAATTATCCGATATATACGAGAAAAAATACTGGAATTATGTTATCTATTGAATTGCCAGGAGTGTATATGAACAGTCAACTACATCCGCAGCTGATCCGTGTCACCTCGATATCATCGGAATTCCCATTTACTACTGGGAGCTATTTCATTTGAAAAACTTATTTATTGTTTCAACAATCCATATATGATGATTGTGCCCACACACACACATAGATAGATAGACAGATAGATATATAGATAGATAGAAAGAGAGAGTCATTTAGATATATACGTGTTTGTCCATTTATATACATACATAAGTTTATATGTATCTATGTAAATACACATTTTGATCTGTTTATATTTGATATAGCGAGCTGGCAGAATCATCATACATACATATATAAATATATATATATATATATATATATATATACATATACACACACACAGGCGTATACAAACAGACACATGTAGGCATGTTGGTTTGCCATTTTGGTACAGAGCTAACAGTTTTGGGGTGTTGGTGGTTGGGGAAGAATTGGTCGATTTCCAGGACCCGACCCCGAGAGAATAAAAAGCAAAATTCACCACAACAGCATGTGAACTCACCACGTAAGAATGGACGACCTATGCTAAGCATTTTTTTCCGGCGTGCTAATGATTCTGCCAGCTCGCCGCCCCATGCAAAACACATAATAACGTGTATATACATACATACAT
>NC_068999.1:7509049-7511635 GCF_001194135.2 Octopus bimaculoides | reverse complement strand
TATAGTTTGCCTTCCCTTGCGTCTATTTAATTCATATATATATATATACGTGCGTGCATAACAGCCGACTTAATCTGACTTAAACTTGTATAGTTTGCCTTCCCTTGCGTCTATTTAATTCATATATATATATATATTCTAAGAAGTGAAAGGAGACATATATCCAGACTAATGCACACGTATGTAGTATAATGCACTGTAACAATCCGCTTGAAGCTAAAATATCACACACTGTTGTAAAAAAAACCATGCTGGATCCAACAAATTATGCTGCCTCTTCCGTCCGTTTTGACTAATCGACTTCAGCTTGTTCGTCTTGACATACTCTCTATTTTATATTCTGATATTCCACTCCGCTAAATCTTTAGGTCTAAGCATGCTTTTGTTTATGAGCATTGAGTTGCTTTCTTCGTTTGACTTTACTTTTTACTTTAAAAGCAGTTTTGGATTTTACGCAATCTGTATAATATTCATAAATACTTACATAGTCTTGTATGTCTATTTTAGCCTCGCTCCCACTCTCTTATTGTATATGTCCTTGGGGCCATGTGTGTGTGTATATATTTGTGTGTGTAAAGATATAAGAATGTTTGTATTAACATACACACATATATGTATGTATATGTATATATGTGTGTTATAATCTATGTATGATATGTATATGCATATATGTATATTTGTATATTTATAGACATGCGTGTGTGCGTACATATATATGTATAAACATACGTAGACATATCTAATTTTCCGTAGACCTGAGTATATATACATACATACATACATATATATATATATATATATATGTATATGTATGTATGTATGTATGTATGTATGTATGTATGTATGTATGTATGTATGTGTACTTGCGTGAGCCTCTGTGTATATGTGTGTGTGTGTGTGTGCGTAGTAAGCACTACATATCTTGTACACTGTGAGTATTTATTCAAAGTTAATCAGCTGAAATGCTTCACTTCGTTAAATCTCACATTATATATTTCCATATGAATATACATGGGATGAGCATATGCGGAGAACCATGCGCTTCAAGACAAAGTAGAAAAGAGAGAGAGAAAGAGAGAAGAGAGAGAAAACGGTGAGATTTATTGGACAGAACGAAATATATTGTAACTAAGCCAGATAAAATTTTGTTTACAGCTTCGTTTGAGCGAGATGGGCAATGTTAATGACCTTTGTGCAAAGCAGCCAAGGTAGAGCAGAGGGAAGGTACAACTTAAGCGTAAATATCAGGCTGGATGCATGATGAGAATGTCTGCCGTTGAGAGTTCACCGTTTAAGCTATCGAAGGGTCAATTTCCAGCGGTATGTAACGAGACGATGGGTGGTGAGTAATTGAAAGAAAAAGGGAAAAGTAAAAATGAAAATAAATTTATAGATGATAACGTAAAAAACTTGTGTATAAAGAATAAAAAGAAAAAGCGTATAAGTGGGAAGCAACAAGGTGAGAAAGTGGTTTGGAAAAAATGAAATCTGAAACAGAAATAAGAGCTGAAGGAATATAAGGCTGGAACGGGATGGATAGAAAGAGCATTGGTGAGAAACGTGTGTAAAGAAAGAAAGAAAGAAAGAAAGAAAGAAAGAAAGAAAGACAAAAAGAAAGTAAGAAAGAAAGAAAGAAAGAAAGAAAGAAAGTAGAAAGTATTATTATTATTATTATTATTATTATTATTATTATAATCATCATCCTTATTATTATTATTATTATTATTATTATTATTATTATTATTATTATTTTCATCGTTTATCTTTTACTTCTTACAGTCATTAGGCTGCGCCCATGCTGGGTCACCGACTTGTAGAAATTTTAGTCGAATGAACCGACCCCAATGCTAATTCTTAAAAGTCTGGTACTTATTCTTTCGTCTCTTTTGCCGAACCATTAAGTAACGCTGACGTAAATACATCAACACTGGTTATGAAGTGGTGAAGGGGGACAAACACAGACACAAAGACACACACAAACGCATACATATAAACACACACACACACACACACACATATATATATATATATACAGTAAAGTGAGTAGCCACATCAAAGTAACAGATGAATGTTACAACTAGTTTAACCCCAGGTGGATTCTCCACCAGCTGGTTTTCGGTGCAAGCTGCACACCCTTTAACTGCCGGAGCTATAGAACAAGGCTCTTCTCCAAAGTCAGAAACGGCGGGGCGGAACCTGCAGCCATGTTGTTGGCAAGCTAACTTCTAACCACATTGTCACGCTTGCGGCCAGAAAAAGTATATCGGCCACAACATGATGACGTTGCTCTGCCTGCACAGGGAATGACATATGGTTCAAACATGGCGTATGACTTTTGCTGCGATGTACACAGCGTCTTAGGCTGCCTTCTGAAGCTTCAAAAACGCAGCTTCTCATGCCTTTTTATATTCATCTCTGTTTATCTTAACGAAGATATTAATTAGTTTAAAGTTCCCAACGTCTCTACAACAGTTATGAGAATTAGGGCAAGCGTTTTTTTTTTTTCCAGGTTGTGTTCTTTAAATATTTATTAGCTTGAACCTCTCACCCCATTGTTTCTCTCTCTCTCTCTCTCTCTCTCTCTCT
>NC_068999.1:7505857-7506398 GCF_001194135.2 Octopus bimaculoides | reverse complement strand
CTATATATATATATATATATATATATATATATATATGTATATGTGTGTGTGTGTGTGTGTGTGTGTGTGTGTGTGTCTGTGTATGTATGGATATATGTGTGTGTTTGTGTTAGCGCCTGTGTGTTTACACGTTTATTATTCCTTTTACTTAAATTCTTTTTCTTTCTTTTCAAATGCAATAATGTTTTGTTAGCATTTTTTTGTTTTTGTTTCATTTTTCGTTTTGCTTTGCTTTCTTAGGACGCGTTTCTCGCCCCACCCTACCCTTACGCTATTTTACTCGTCTGTCGCATTCTATGAGAAGTTTGTTAAAAGCAGTTTGTTTATAAAAAGAAGAAAAAAAATTCAGATGTTTTAATAGATTTCGGTATTCGGCAAAATAAGAAGCTGAACGTGTGGTGTGTGTATGTGTTTGGGTATCTGTGTTTGTCTGTGTATGTGGGGTAACGGCACATGACTGCACACACACACACACTCACAAACACGCACACACATATATATGTATATATATATATATATATATATATATATATATATATAT
>NC_068999.1:7503184-7504802 GCF_001194135.2 Octopus bimaculoides | reverse complement strand
ATATATATATATATATATATATTATATATATATATACACACACACGCACACGCACATACACACACATATACATACATACATGTATACATGTATTATATACGTGAACAAAATAAACCTTTCTTCTATCTCTGCCTCTCATTTTTCTACACAACTTATAACTTATGCATCAATGTTTTACAAATACCACACAGAACAATAACAACGAACGAGCCACTTTTGTAGACCTCTGCATGGAGAGATACATGCATATCTATGTCAGCATGTGTTTGTGCGTGTGTATATGTGTGTATGTATGTATGTGTGCATTTATGACAGTCTGCGTGTATACATATATATATATATATATTTGTACATGTACATAAACACATGTATATTTTGTGCTTGTGTATGTATACATATGGCTATATCTGTACATATATATGTGTGCATATACACACATATACATACACACACACGCGCGCGCGTATATATATATGTGTATATATATATATATATATATCAGTGTATGTACAGTACCCACGCTCACACAACCACGGATACATGTTTATAGTGTTTATATCGGAGCTGAAAAATCTATACTTTATTAGCTTATTTCGAAATTTATTTTCGTAACCGCTAAAATGTATTGCTATCTTGTTACATAACTCCATCTTCTTTTTAAAGAAAAATAATATTTTTTTCTTTTAAAATGTCTGCATTGTTTGTCGTTTTAATTTCCTTTCTATAATTCTTTTACGCTGCGTATCGATTTCTAAGCATTGTACATCGAGATTGCTTTGTACGGTGCTATTTAACCTCAATTCAACTCTGAACTAGGCGGCCCACAGTTAAATCTGATCAACAAATTTGTTATGAATTGTGCTTGTGACCTGAGCTTCATTTCATAACTTGAACAATCTTATCTAATGTATTACTTGCTTTCCTTTTGTTTTTGTCTGTGTTCTGTCTTTTTTTTTTTTTTGTTTATTTATGTTGAGTTATCGGCTTTAATATGTGTTGGATTTGATCTTCAAAACTTCTGAATAGAATAACTTCGATAGTGTTGATATTTCACTGGCTGACTCGACTTTTCTTTCTTGTCATCAAAAGACGACAGATATTCTCTTAAGAGAGTTACAAATACCAAAGTGAAGGAAGATCATCCTATAGCTATTCATTCTTTGTTTCTTTTATTCATTTTATTTTCCATTTTATTTTCCATTCACAAATTCCATTTACAAATCTTCAAATGGACCATTGGCTGATTGATTCATTGCATTTCGGACGGTTCGACCGGAAATGAAGTATCTGTGATTTTGTTTAGAAAGATTTTATCGCAATAAGCTTTGTTTAAATAAGATCGGTTTCTATGGCTTTTGTTGTCGACGTTCAAATCTTCTCACCAGCATTCATTGGCGAACATAAACATATACGCACACATACTCATACATGCACGCACACACATGCCTACCTACATATCTATCAATCTATACACACACACACACACATATATATATATATATACACACACATGCACACCCACGCACTCACATACGAATCTGTATATATTATGATACTCATTTATTTCTCATCATACTTCTTTTCGTCATTTTTGTTCGTTTTGTTGGGGAATTTTTGC
>NC_068999.1:7497897-7503153 GCF_001194135.2 Octopus bimaculoides | reverse complement strand
TATATATATATATATATATATATGTATGTATATATGGGAGAATGTACGAAAAAACAACAACAGACGAGGACAGGTGGTGTAAATAACAAAAGGATGTATTAGTATGACGCTCGGGAATACGGAAAGTCTTTGACGTTTCGAGCTACGCTCTTCAACAGAAAGAATACGGAGACAAGGAGAAAAACACGGAGAAAAAAAATTGAATAGTGTTCAGTCAACGGTCAATGATGTGTGAGAAGCCTTTTATGAGCTAGGGGAAATTTTTCATGCATGAAGACCTGTGCGGTGACATCTGTGTTGAGAAGAACAAGGATTTCCGAATTTTACAAATTATACACATGTAACTTATGTTAAATTAATGTGTTAGTCTGAAGGTTTAAACAGTTTGTTTTGTATGGATTTTTAGGGATTTCACCAGCTGACCAATTTCAATTTTGAATGCAGATGAGGGTTTCCCCATTTTTAGTCAATGAAATTGACATTGGGCTGAAGATCCTAGCTATGAATAAATTGGTGTTGCCAATTACACCAAGGGTTCTCACTGGTCAAGTTATTCCGGGCGGAAAATCATCTTTTTCCAAAGCATAGTTTATTTAACAATTGTTTTATACCAACCCGTGTTTTCTGTGTTAAATACTGCAGGGTTTTATAAAAAGGATAACGCGCGAAACGAAATGATAATATGAGCTAGCTATTTGTAGATGGACTAACGACAACATATATGCCTCTCTCGCTAAATTGATGTGGAAATATGTGTTATGACACGCAGCTATTATCAACAATACCGCAGTATATTTCACCTTTCTCGGCTCATCTTATCGTGCCGTTCCGTGCTATTAACGCTAACTAACCTCTCTGAAATAACGACAAGTTTATAATCATTGAGAAACTATATAAATTGAGAAACTTTATAAATCAATTAGCGTTTTGCTAGATTCAGAACTAAATATTGCGGATATTTTCTGGGCACTATTCTAAATATTCTGAAATTTATGCAAGTTAAAGTCAATGCAAGACAAATATATGCTAAAGATCAATATATTCAAATAATTCATCGATACAGAGTACCACCCACCTTTTAACACAGGCCAATGAAGAAGCCAAACATCTGTTATCAATATCACCTCTTCGTATATGAACTCTCTCAAGTCAGTTCCTTGATTTGTTCTTTGTAATAATAAGATTTGCTTTAATAAGGTTAACCTACATTCCCTTAAATAACTACAAGTCAAGAATCAACCAGAAAATATATAATTCAATAAAATGTTTTACAAGTTTCGAAACAAATTATTGTAGTTTTTTTCTTTAGCACCACTTATGCAACTGCAATTCAATGCAAGGCCAATATAAACAAAGATCGATATATTCAGCTAAATCAACAGTATAATACGCTACATGTTTTTGCTATGAGTCAATGAGGAAACCTTTACGTACAGGTTCCCTCGATGTGTAAGAGATCTTATATAATAAAAGTCTAATGTGTTAACCTCCGAGCCTTTACATAGTCGCTCCAGCTCTTATTTAGGATAAAAGTTATTAGATTTGTAGTTCTAGATATACTATGACTGAAAGTAAAGTAAATGATTAGCTGGTTGCTGCTGGAATGACTTTGACGTTATGTCTGCTTGATGTCGTGGGTTAGGATGCCAAACAATAACAACAACAACATCCACATAGGCATTAATGGAGGAAATCATGAAAACCGTCTCAGACTACCTTTGGTAATTTAATCTTAGATAGAACCCGAACTAGATAGAACCAAAAGACTATGTTTGGAATTCATTTTATAGTTAGTCGCCTCGATCAACATTGATTATGGGCCAACTGTGAAGGTTTGTGGCTTAATAGTTAGGACAGTTGACTCATAACCATAACGTGATGGGTTTGATTTCTAGTTTAGGTAACACTTTGTGTTCCTGGATTAAGCTTTTCATTTCACGTTGCTTCAGTCTTGGCAGCTGTGATTCAGCATCAGCTGGTTGCTGGTGCAGTCCTCTCTTCCTCCCATGAGTTACATCCTGCATGTGTTGTTGGGTCGAAGGTGACTCTACTGATCGGGTATATATATTTCCTTGGACTATCTCTACTGCCCTTAACACAATTATTTCTACTCTAGGCACAAGGCCTCGAAAATTGTACTTATTTCATCGTCTCCAAAAGGATGAAGGGCAAAGTCGACCTCGGCGGAATTTGAACTCAGAACGTAGAAGCAGACGAAATGCCGTTAAGCATTTCGCCTGGTGTGCTAACGATTCTATCAGCTCGCCGCTTTCTACTGCGCTTATCACAATGAATTATTAACCATACATTGTTGAGTGTTGAAAGTCGAACGTTAACTACTAAGCATTGAACGACTTGTCTCTATAACCGATTGTTTTATACGGTAGAATTTTATTTTAATTCGGTTGATAAAAGACGACGTCTCTTCGAAGATACAATGACGTGTTTCAACGAACGATTTGATATCAAGAATCTCTCAAAAGCAAATGCAAAGAAAAAAGAAAGAAAATGCAATATCCCATGTTTGTTTTCTGTAAATAAGAGGCCATGTGCTAAATGAAATAAAATCGATGTTAAGTTGTTTTGACGTTGAAGACGAATAATAAAAAAATAAATCTTGTTTATTTGATACAATCGGTGATATCCAATCAGATTATTACATTGAAAAAGAAGCTGTTGTAGCTTAGGAAGGTGTAAAACCTAAATTAACACCAATATGATGTCTCAATCAGTATTAGAGGCGACAAAAGTATGTAACTGGTGTAAAATTTCTCACATAACCGACATTTGTTCGTAGTCACAAAACACATTCACACTGATGGCTAGGGACTTATTTTGGTTAAACGTTTAAACTATAGGTTTCGAAAATTGGTTTGTTTGGCACCTATGTGCATCGGGATCAATCCCAGAGCATGGTCCCTTCGGCAAGTATCTTCTGCCAAAACTGAGAACCGTCCAAAAACTCGTGAGTGAAATTTGGTTTAGCAGAAACTGAATTGAGATTTCCTAAGGATTTATGGGGCTTTTCTAGCGGTTGGATTAATCCATCTCCTTGTTTAGCCACACCAACTGTCCCTTGGTACGTGTTTCAAATTTTGGTACAAGACCTGCAATCTCAAGGAAGGGGTTAAGTTGATAACATCGACCCCAATTTTTAACAGGTACTTATTTCACCGACCCTGAAACCAATAAAAGGCAAAATCGACCACGACAGAACTTGAACACAAAACGTAAAGACGAACGAAATGCTGCTCAGCATTTCATCCGGCGTTGTAACGATTCTCCCATTTTGCCACATTTTATACACAACAGAATATTAAATGGAAACTGCAGTGATTTTTGCGCTTCAGTTTCGAAATACTGATGAAGTTATTGTATTCCAGACGCATAAACACGTGCCATTCTACTACATAGAACAATAATTATCAAACCGTTTTTTTTTTTTGGTGTGTGTGAGGTGTTTCCCGTTTTATTTATCTTTTCGACTCTTTTCTTGCTAAGTTACCTACCTATCGTTAGTGCATTATAGTTGTAAATATAGACAGTAGAGTTGAGTGTGTTCGTGAGAGGCCAAGAGAAAATATAATGATAGGTAAGCAGCAGCGGTAGAAACGCTACCGACAGTAGTAGTAGTAGTAGTAGTAGTAGTAGTAGTAGTAGTAGTAGTAGTAGTAGTAGTAGTAGTAGTAGCAGCAGCAGCAGCAGCAGCATTAGTAGTAGTAGTAGTAGTAGTAGTAGTAGTAGTAGTAGTAGTAGTATGACCATCATCATCATCATCATCCCCATCATCATCACCACCACCACCATCACCACCATGGTCACCATCGTTACCGATGATGCAAAAATAAACATCGGAAACAACGCATTTGGCCAAATTGTTGACATACGACGGTTTAACATAATAGCAACGGTATGTATGTTTGTATGTATGTATGTTTGTGTATGCGTACGTGCGTGTGTTTGTGTGTGTGTATGTGTGTAAAATAATTGAAGAAACATTGTTCTCTAAAGTTATATTTGAATACTAAAAAAACCAAAATGCCGACGGTTTCACTTCCTTTAAACGCAGGTCATGTTCCACATCTATCGATCCTGGTGTTAAACGACATCACTTCTCTTCCTGGTACCTTTGAGGAAATCTAAGCATTCTCCCTTTATATTGTAGAGAACACAATTACAAAAAAAAACAAACAAAAAAAACGGAGTAAGAAACCGGAGTAAACTCTGCTTTAAATAATACTCTCTTTTTACTCTTTAATTTGCTTCAGTCATTTCACTGCGGCCATGGTGGAGCACCGCCTTTAGTTGAACAAATCGATCCCCAGGACTTATTCTTTGTAAGCCTAGTACTTACTCTCTCGGTGTCTTTTGCCGAACCGCTAAGTTACGGGGACGTAAACACTCCAGCATCGGTTGTCAAACGATGTGGGGGACAAACACAGACACATATACATATATATATATACGACGGGCTTCTTTCAGTTTTCGTCTACCAAATCCACTCACAAGGATTTGGTCAGCCAGAGGCTATAGTAGAAGACACGCAAGGTGCCACGCAATGGGACTGACCTCAGAACCATGTGGTTGGTATACCACACAGCCACAAACATCATTTTTTTTTTTTTTTTTTTTTCCTGAATATAAAACTGTTATTCAAAAACGTTGCAAAATTAACGAAAGTTTTGGAAGAAAAAATATAAACAACAAATGAGTGGAAATCGAACCAGGGATTATGTTAGAAAATAAGGAATTAAGACATGATTCTCCTCAGAGGCAACAGAACTGATATGGTTATACTTGAAATATTGTATTATTTTGCCAGTCATCAAAGGACTTTCTAGGTTCTGGTTGTGTTTGACTTATATAATAAAGATTCGGATGAACTCGTTTTGAAAACAAAACTCAAATTTTATGGAGTCCGGAAATATCAGATTAGTGAATCTTAATTAAGTAATAAGTGACAAGAAATATTACTCTTAGTTGATCTCAGTTTACATCAAACCGAGCGTCACACACGCACACACACACACACGTGTATATATATATATATATATATATATATAAAAATAGATATATATGTGTGTGTGTGTGTGTGTGTGTGTGTGTGTGTGTGTGTGTGTGTGTGTGTGTGCGTGTCTGTGTGTGCGTGTGTGTGTGTGTATGTATGCATCATATCCATATATATACATATAAATACATTATAAGATATCTATTATAATGTATATATATATATGTATGTATGTATATATATTGAAT
>NC_068999.1:7495427-7497887 GCF_001194135.2 Octopus bimaculoides | reverse complement strand
CATATATATATACATATATATATATATATATATATATATATACACACACACACACACACACACACACACACACACACACACACACACACATATATATATATATATATATATATATATATATATATACTTTTGAAAATTCTGTACACTTTAAACTGACATTAACCCGAGACATTTATTTCCGGGACAAAATTAATTGTCTCTATTTCCAACATAAAATATTCCGGTCACAACAGCGTATTTTCTTTACGCTACTTTTATGAAGGTATTTCTCGTCCATCATCTTTTGTTGCTTTGTGTTGGCATATTCCGAGCTTGGAATAGAACGCAACATTATTTCGATGTGTATAATTTTAAAAATTCGTCCATCGTTTGCCACTATATTATTAATTTTTGCGAAGGTGCCAATTTTTTTTAATTTATGCTCCATTTTAAAGCCTAGCCAGGTTCATGGGCCCGGTTTCCCGGTTTCTATGACGTATGTGCTCCCCCCGCCACACCAGCCGGACGGGACGCCAGTACTTCGCAGCTTTACTCAAGAAACAGGAAGAAAGAGTGAGAGAAAGTTGGTGCGAAAGAGTGCAACAGGGGTCGGCACCACCCCCTGCTGGAGTCTCGTGGATCTTTAGGTGTTTTCGCTCAATAAACAGACGCAACGCCCGGTCTGGGAATCGTAACCAGTGGGCCATTGCTCAAGAGCACAATACGTCATTAGGTCCCGGATACGAAACCACAACCTTAAGGTCAAGATTCCAACACCTCTAACTACATAACCACGCTCTTGAACATGGATTTGTGCAATAATCTAGAATATATCTGAGACTTTAAATGTCAAGACAAGCAAGTCTATCCTTAGTCAAACTCTATTTTGAGTTCAGTCACAGCTTACGTGTATTGAACGTGATGTAGCGGTTGTCTGCAAGACACCAGAAAATACAAGAAGAAAAGATATTACTAAAAAACGATTGCGTCTACGAAGTATGTGTAATATTAGAATACGTTAGATTTTTTTGTTTTTTGTTTTTTTTAGCTGGGAAGAGAGAAATACGTTCAGTGGAAATAAGCTTTCTTGAAAAGTAAACCGTACTCGACATACGAAAACAAGAATAAGAAAATAAGATAGCGATATGGAACTGAACACCCGTACTGCGATTTGAAAACACACACACGCGCACACACACATACACACATACATTTACAAATATTTGTATATATATATATACATATATATATATATATTTGTGTGTGTGAATGTGTCTCCGTGTGCAAGTCGGTGTGTATATAAGCGTTAGCTTGTGTATGAGGATGCATACATGTATATTTTAAATGCACTATATGTATAAATGTGTGTGTGTGTATATATATATATATATATATACATCCATACATACATTCTCTTATGATTTCATCACTGGAATGCTTGTGTAACAAATTTTAGCTGATGAAATCAACGAGTACTTATTTAATATCTGGAATTCATTGTATTTGCCATACTTGCGAGCCGCTGTCACAGAGAATAAACACACCCTTACCAGCTGTTCATTTTTTTCTAATCTTCATTCATTTAACATTGATCGGCCTGAAAACAGGGCAGTTTTATTCCCTGGACACGCTGACCATTTATTGAAGGGCTGCCGTCAGTAAATAATAATGTATTCCCTAGTGTACCGATTTGCCCAGGAGCAGTGATGCCAAGACACCTCAGCCTGGAACTACAGTAAAAGACACAATCCAAAGTGCTGCAGCATTTTATAAAACATTATATTGTTCAATAAACTTATATCCGTGCAAATATAACTTTCATGCAAACGTTCAGTTCCATAGTTTCATAGTATAAAATATAGTATAAAATTCTTTGTATATTTTATGTGTAAACTCATGTTGATATGTTTAAACTTTAGCACTGAAATTTATAGAGATTCTTTTCCGTCCATTGTGCAACTTTTTCATACTTTTATAATATTTATGGTGATATTAATATACTAATGCTCTGTGATACGTTATTTGTGTTATTTTTTTTTATCACTTTAATCAATACCACGTGTTCTAAGCGATGTTGTTTTACGTCTCGATTATAAAACTTCTTTATTACAAGCTTTACAAATATATTGATTGAGACAATGATATCAATAACAAAAGACGGCGTTGTTTATGTTTTAACGACTCTGATGACAATAATAAATCAATTATGATTAAACATAATGTTTGGTATGTCTGTGATACCAATAAGATTTCTTCAGATCGCTTTATGTTTTATATAAATGATCATTCTTCGTAGTATCTCTAATTGATTTTGTATTGTATAGCGCGTCGTTCGGACACCCATTTTGTTGCCTCGGCTGTATTATGTAACCGTTACTTTTATTACACTCACGTAAGCACATGATAATATCAAAACACGTACGTATTCGTGGATATGTACCAACGTATTATTGTGCACAAACGCATTACAGAATATATATA
>NC_068999.1:7494196-7495307 GCF_001194135.2 Octopus bimaculoides | reverse complement strand
ATATATATATATATATATATAACGTGTGTTAAAATATAAAAGTTTTCTAAAATATTTACTCCGCAAGAAAGAATTCAGTTATCCTTCTGTTTAATACCAAATTGTTATGTAATATAACTTGATACAAAACCAAACATTAATGTGTGTGTGTGTGTACATACATACATATATATAAATTATCACAAGTACTAAAATAAACAAGATGATGTCGCAAGCTTACAGCAGGACCTGAGTTCAATATACAAGTGGGCCGAAATAAATAACATACAGTTTAATGTTGGAAAATTTCAAGCACTGCGCTACCAACTCACGAATGCACTACAGCCTGCATATACAGGACCCGAAGGTACTACAATCCCAGTGTCATAGGCAGTGAGAGACTTGGGGATCAATATGTTCAATGATGTATCATTTTATATACACATTACGAAGATGGTAGCAAAGTGCAGACAAATGGCAGGATGGATACTGAGGTCCTCCAAGACAAGAGGCCAAGAAACTGACCCTGTGTAAAACCTTTTTTCTCAGCCGCTTGGATTGCTGTTCCCAGTTATGGTTACCTCATAGTGCCAAACTAATAGCGGAGCTTGAGGCAATCCTACACCACCACACTAAAATGATTCAAACAGTGCAGCGGATGAGCTACATGGATTAGCTGCGGAAGCTGCAATTTTACTTTCTGGAGTGAAGGCCTGAGAGACATGCAATAATCTACATATGGAAAACTCTAGAGGGGCTGGCACCTAATTTCGGCATATTTCCGCATTTTGGTTGACCTGCGACTGACTCAGATGTGTGCATTTTAGAATGTATGCGTTGTTTTTATAAAAATCGTTGCTTTCATATATATATATATATATATATATATATATATATTACTCTTTTACTCTTTTACTTTTTTCAGTCATTTGACTGCGGCCATGCTAGAGCACCGCCTTTAGTCGTGGAAATCAACTCCAGGACCTATTCTTTGCAAGCCTAGTACTTATTCTATCGGTCTCTTTTGCCGAACCGCTAAGTCACGGGGAACAAATGCAGACACACAAACATATACACACACATACATATATATATACATATATACGACGGGCTTCTTTCAGTTTCCGTCTAC
>NC_068999.1:7491365-7494025 GCF_001194135.2 Octopus bimaculoides | reverse complement strand
TATATATATATATATATATATATACATATGTACAACATACATACATTCATACATGCATACATACATGCATACATACATACATACATACATACATACATACATACATACATACATACATGCATAACTGTATATATATGTGCACATATCCGTGCGGATTTTGGATTTGTGGTAGTGTTTACTGTTTCATATTATTACCGATTTCGCCAAAGAGACCGATAGCATACGCATTATTTTTCGAAATAATTATTGAATTTCATTCGAGCGACTAAAACTCTCAATGCGGCAACCTAGCATGGTCGCAGCCCAATGATTGAAACAAGTAAAAGAATAATAGAAAAATCTAAAGAAATGTCTATCTAGGACTACACCATCCTATATATACATAAGTTTTTCTTTAAATAATTTTCTAGTGAATATGTTATTTCGTGGATATGTAGTTGGAGACGGTTTGTTGTACCGCAAATGATTGCTTCGAGATTTCCTTATATAAGTTCTTGAACTATGGTTGGAATATATCGCTTTCTAAAGATTACTTATTGTATTTTATATTAGCTTGAATTTGTAGTTTTAAAGATTTTTTTTTTCTATTTTCTTATTTGCTGTGTCTCAGACACATACATCTTCAATACTATGGCGTTGTACATCCATTAGAAACTTTATTGCTGCCTTTAACATTGAATATACACTTTTCATGATTTCATGCTTCGGTTCGACATCTTGACATCCGACATTTATTATTAAAGAAACGGCAATCTAAACGTATTTATATTCTACGATATTTTTTTATGAGGTCGTTATTTGCTGTCTTGCCCTTCTATTGATTTTTTTTTTTTCAAAATGTGAAGTGAAATAAAGAGATTTTATATACAAAATCTTTTTTTATTTGTGTGAATGTTATTACCATACTTACGGAATTACGGAATAATCATTCGTTTATTTGGTCGTGTATAATGTGATTCCCCAATAGATCTCCGTCGAAACGAGCTCATTGACGAATCTAAGGCCATTCGAAATGTCATAAAGCGTTGTTTATCCAACTTCAGTGATGTTATTTTTGTCTCTCACCACTACCTGTTTCGTATGTGCACATAGCTGCTTACACGCATCGGAGTATTTATTGTTTATTTGGTGCTTACTGAATTATTACTAATAACATAAATAAATTCATATCATTTATAGTTCTTAAATATTGTTGCAAGGTAAATTACACAATTGCTATACGAACCCCCACACACACACCACACACACACTCATACCAATTTATTCAAGAACCGTTCTACACAGGTTCAAATACATTTTTACTGCTTATATTCTTTTCAAAAAATACTGAAATACGCTCATTTCTCCAAGAAATGCTTTCAACAAAAAGCAGTAGATGTCTCTTACAAACGAAAGGCTGGGTGCTTTCTCGTGTGTGTGTAAATTTATTTGTGTATATACAGTATGCTGCAGAAACCGAGCCACGTTTTCATGCCGCACCCTGTATATGCAATAAATAAATAAATAAATAAGGTTTTATTGCAAACGACTAATTACACACAAATCGATGACAGGAATATTAAGACATAAAGGGTTCTGGTTATTCCTACACAGGGATTTATTTCCGTGTAACTTCAAGACTAATTATTGAAGTGGCAATATACAGGCGACTGCATTGACTCGTATAACAGATTTGTTTTGCGATATCTGAGCTAACACATTACATACTGAAAGCAACGGTTGTGACGACATTGGCGAATTTTCCATTGGATAAAACTCCTGTGACGTGTATAAGGTGGCATTGTATGCAGCAGCAACCGACAGAAAAGAAAAAAATAAACGTGACTAAGCCTTCGCATAAATCTACCATTGCATGGTCAAAGTTGAACTGAGAAGGTCCTTGGTTAATCAGCTATGTCAGTCACTTACCTGTAATTTTTCCTTCATCTCTATGATTAATAAAATATGTAACCCGGTTTCTGTAACTTGTAAGTAACCAAGAGCAAAACACAGTCGCCTGACGAAACGCTGGTTTGTTGCAAGTTTTCAGGCCTAAAACTTTTACGGGAGAGGACAAAGCGATTGTTCGAGCTTAGTATTTGACTGGTACTTTAATTTATCAACGCAGAAGAGGATGAAAGGAAAATTTGACATCGAAAGGATTAGAACTCAGGACATATAGAGACGGAAGAAAAATTAGTAAACACAAATGTCCGCCGTGCTGGTGATACAGCCACCTCACTGCCTTACTTTGCTGGTATAAGTAATAAATAGTTACACTAATTTAAAGAGAAGATATATGTACAATGGTATCTTTTCAAACACGAATCTGTTATACACAGTTCACTGAAGTAATCGCCCATCCATGAACATTGATACGATGTTGTTAAACGTGGCATTTGTTATTGGTTGTATCAGCACGTTTAGTGAAGCTATTCTCTTTCTGGATGGCTCTGTACTATCTCGATTGGGTTATTTCTAGTAATTGTAGATGCTGCCATAAAAAATCACTCTTTTTTAGGTCTCACTCACAGGAAACATACTCACATACATACCTAAATACTTTCATACATACATACATACAAACATACATACATACATGCAAACATACATACATACATAAATACATGCATGCACACGTACGTACGAACATACATGCATATATATATATATATATATAA
>NC_068999.1:7485602-7488102 GCF_001194135.2 Octopus bimaculoides | reverse complement strand
AATAAATGAACGTGCCGTTACAGTAATGTAATATCGTTATCATCTAACAGTATCGTATTTTCTTATCTTTCAAAGAATCCTGGAGCAACTATCATGATGTTTAAAACCTAATTTGCGAAATAATCATTTTAAAATCTTCGAGATCTTTGTCACTTCATCGGAGACGTGACATAAGCACATAAAATGAGAAACATAGATACACACACATACATCCATTTATTTATTTATTCGTCCGACCAAGTGAACTACCTGATCATTGAACTAGCGTAGAAGCGGATGAGTTGTCGCATACTCTGGTTGACTTGACGTTTGCACGTGACGTCTGTGAGTTTTAGTTTTCTGTCGTAACTAGAATCTGGTTTTCAAGTCTTGCCAAAGTTATTCTTAGTCGCTCGTGCACAAATGAAAGTGTTTGATTTTGTTTTGCTTCTGAATTGAATTGTAGAAGCGTTGTCATGTTGTCGGAGGTACCGCACGATGTATCTGCAAGACAGTTAGTTAATGGTTTCCTTCCGATAGAGAGAGGTTGTGTGAGTAAAAGAGAGAGAGAGAGAAGAGAGGCGGAGAGAGACAGAGAGGGGATGAAAGAATGACAGAAAGAAAGAAACAAACAAAATAGAATGAAAGAAAAAAGAAAGAAGGAAAAAGAAGGAAAGAAGGAAAAAGAAAGAAAAATAAAGAAAGAAAGGAAGAAAGAAAGAAAGAAAGAAAGAATGAATGAAAGAACGAAAGAAAGAAAGAAAGAATGAAAGAAAGTGACTAACGAAAAAAGAAAGAGTGAGCGACAAAACGAAAAATGGTGAACAGTACTTTATCAACCCAATTTTGTGGTGAAAAATGGTGAACGGTATTTTATCAACCCAATTTTGCAGAATGAATGCCAAAATCGACTTGGGAGATATTTGAACGCAAAATGCCGAGAGCGAGGACGACCACAAGAAAGAAAATCTTGCGGACATTCTACCGATTCGATCAATCCTCAGGCTTAATGATAGCTGTATTATCATTTCATTTTATGTATTCCTTCATTATTTCGGACATTGGATGCAGGTCATGCCGATGAAACACCTTCAAGTGATTAATCGATTATATCGAAGCCCAATAATTATTTCCAAATCGTAATATTTGAACGGCTTCTAACGCTCCGGGCTGGCAGAATCGATAGCACGCTGCATAAAATGCTTAGCGGCATTTATTTCGTCTTTACGTTTTGAGTTCAAATTCCGCCGGAGTTGACTTCGACTTTCTTTCTTACGAGATCGACAGAATAAGCACCAGTTGAGTGCTAGGGGTTGATGTAACCGAATTATACTGACAAGGCTTTGGTCGGTCCGGGGCTGCAGTAGAAAACACTTGCCCGTGGTGTCACGCAGTGGGACTGAACCCGGAACCATGTGGTTGGTAAGCAAGCTACTTACCATACAGCCATTCTTGCGCCTACACCCACTCCTGCGCATTGTTTATTTTTGTCTATTCTTTTTTTGATTACCTTACTTTACTGAACTTTCTATTTACATACGTGATATATGTCTGTTAAAGCCACGTGAATTTCAAGCATTCATTTTTTTTTCTCATATTCTTATTATAACGTTCTCATTTATTTTCTTTGACACGACAGAATATCAGAAAAGCGTCTCCTTCATCATATTTTATTTCTTCATATTCTGAGGCTTAATAATCATATTAAATCATTGTATTTTCTTTTTAAATTTGCACTTGCCTCTCTTGAGATTTGTTCTTTCGCCCAAGGTCATGTCTGATTGAGCAGACTTTTTATAGACGATATTACATTTGTGTTCACCCATCTTTTCGTCACACAGTTTATTAAGCACTTCCTTATCGAATGATCAGTTTTTCATTTTAAAGAAGATGGTGTTTGATTTCAGTGAAACCAAGCTATATTTTCAATCATATTCAGCGTTCTCGAGGTTCCATCATGTATTACATTGATGTGAATCAATGCATATGCGTGTGTGTATGCATTTGTGTTTCTGTGATAAAGGTGTGTGAGTATGTTGTATACTTCCATGAGTATGGAGGTGGCTGCGGTATTTCCGATTGAGTATGTACAATATATTTGTATGTAAAGTATGTGACTTGTGTGTGTGTGTGTATTGAGTGTGTGCGTGTGCGTGTGTTTGTGTGGTTGTGAGTCTGTTTGCGCATGCGTAATTGCGAATTGTGTGTGATATATAACCACGGTATAATTCCTTGGCTAGTTCTATGTGAGATTCTGAGTTCTATATTTCTTTATGTGTGTATACGGTATATATATAGATATATATGTGTGTGTGCGTATGTGTGTGTGTATGTTTGGGTATGTATTTCGTGTGTGTATGTGTGTGTGTATGTGTGTGTGTGTGTGTGTTCATGTGTGCGTGAGTGTGTATGTGGGTGGTATATTTGTGTCCCTGTTGTTATATATGTTAGCAAACTTCTCTTAAGTTCATATAAGCATATGGGTATACGCAGGAGATTTCTACATCTACATATGCGTATG
>NC_068999.1:7483254-7484761 GCF_001194135.2 Octopus bimaculoides | reverse complement strand
AGTTTTGAGCTCTATTTAAAGTCGATATATATATATATATCGACTTTAAATAGAGCTCAAAACTGATCCATTGAAAATACTTTATTATAATAATAATAACAATGAAAATGACGTATGAACATTTCGATGCAATATCCAGAATGATTCATATATATTTATATGTGTGTGTGTGTGTTTGTGCGCGAGCGTGTGTGTGTATTTTATAGTTCCGTTAAAGTAAGGTTAACAATGAATGTACTCCATCCAATGACAGATAAATATAACTTAATGTACACAGTATCCGTAATAGAGAGTAAAATGGTAGAATTTACTCGGCTTAACGCAACTATCACGCCGAACATATGTAGGTTATGAATCTACAGTAGAAAACCAAATCACACTGGATGGAGTACCTCTTTTTATTGTTGTTGATTTTCACCTTAATGGTACAGTACAGTATATGCCTCCAACACGTGGCTTTTAACTGTAAATTAATTGCCTGTGTCGGATCCCTTTTATTTTGTTTTTCCTTCCTGGTCGCTGTCATCTTTTCGTTTTGTTAATCTCAGTGAAGATGTTAGCTCTGTTTTTTCTATACTGCATGTACACTGTTGACGATGATTCTTAGAGTAAAATCAAACAAAAATATCATTCATTGTTATCGCTGTTTTAAGAATCAAAATTCTGTTTGATATCGTCTGCTGTAATGACTTTAAAAGAAGGAAGAGAGAATGCATAAATATTCCAATTGAAGTAAATCGATGTAAAACTGTTGTGAGATAAACAATGGATATATATCAGGTATTAAAAAGGCACGAAGTAGATGTATTCTTCATGCCGTGGCAGCCAAGCTGAATATAGGTTCCATAAGATGAATGAGCATATCTAAATTGTGTATTTATTTAATGAACACTTTTAATGAACACTTTTAATGAACTCATAGGTCGGATCTATTATTATTCGCCAGGAATTATCCACCCACCAGAAATACGTAATTATTTAACATTTTTTTTTTCTTTCTACAATGTATTAACGCAGTAAACTGCCAAAAATAACAGTAAATTCTTCGCCAAATTAAGCAATTCCTTTTCAAAAATATTGATATAATTGGCGTGAGTTCGAATGACGACGACGACACAAATCTGGGATGCATCGATGGAGCGGCTAAGTTTACTGACCCAACTAAACCAGGACACAAGTCAAACTAACCCTTGTATATAAGTCTGTCATACCGGCCATAACGAAGGGAAATAGCCCTGAAACTCGAGTCGCCTTTATATATTTATATATATTTATATATATATATTTATATATTTGATCCTTTATATTGAACACTCAATATTTCATCTACATTCAATACTTTCTTTCATGGTGCCATCCATTTTTATTTTATTTTATATTTTATATTGTATATTGTATATTATATTATATATTGTATATTCCATATACTATACCCCACATTGGTTCTGCAGGAATATAAATAAGACATAAAAAACAGACAGTGTTGGAACTCTTTTAAACAAAATAA
>NC_068999.1:7476712-7482432 GCF_001194135.2 Octopus bimaculoides | reverse complement strand
ATATATATATATATATATATATATATATACACATACATACACACATATACATAGAAATTAGTAAGGTGTAAATAATGAAAGGCGTCTGCCAATTAAATTAGATTAATATGAAGTTTGACGTTGTATAATGTTCTAATTAATTAGTAATAACGTCTCACTAAGATAATATAATAGAGACGCAATCACGTAACCCTCTCTCACTCTCACTCTCTTACTTTCACTTTCACTCTTGCTGTCTCTTTCTCCTATTTCGCATCTGTTCTATCTCTTCTCTTGGCTCTCTTTACTTCTACACAATCTATCTCTTGCTAAACGGAAACAAATCTTTATTAAATTACTAGTGGAGCGCAGCCGGCGTGTTGGTAATTTTATTCTTTCAGTGAACAATTAAAGTAAGGAGAAGGAACCGCAAGAATATTGGACAGCAGCCATGCCAGAGCAGAGCAACGCCTTCAAGGATTTTATACACAATACTACCGCCCTGCTCTTTTACTCAGTACTAAATCTGGTAGTCAATTTGTCGATATCTATCACTGAATGTCTAAGTTTATTTTTAGTTACATCTGATATTATGGAATTACCTCTCTTTAGAACGTTAATAACACGTGACATTTAGTCCTGTCTAAGTCCTTATACACGAACACATACTCATAAATACGCATATATATATTTATACATACATACTCACACATATATATGAGCATACATATTTATATATATATATATATATATATATATATATATATATATATATATATATATATATATATATATATATATATATATATGATGGAATTGTTGAACCATTAAGATGTCGGAAACAACGTCCTGTGGTATTGTTTACGGCTCTCAATGTTTAATCGTTAAATCTGAAGGCCAAATGATATACTTTATTAATTCTGGCAGAATCGTTAAGTTGTTGGAGATAATAACTTGCAGCATTTACTCTCTTTCCTCTCTGAGTTCCCATCCTACAATAATCAACTTTGCCTTTCATTCCTCTGGGATCAATAAAATAAGATACCAGTCAAAAAACGGAGGCGATTGTATTGGCTAACCATTATCCTACAAAAGAAGGCTAGACTTGTGACTAGATTTTAAATCATTGCAATTTTAGATGTTTAAAGTCGGTGAGCTGGCAGAATCGCTAGAGCGTCGGAAATATATTGTTTACCGGGCGAAGTGCTTAGCGGTATTTCGTCTGTCTTTACGTTCTGGATTCAAATTTCGCCAACGTCGACTTTGCCTTTCACCCTTTCGAGGTCGATAAATTAAGTACCAGTTGCGTACTGGGGTAGATCTAATCGACTGTCCCCCTCCCCAAAAGTTTCGGGCCTTGTGCCTGGAGTAGAAAAGAATACCTCTCATGTTTTTTCGCACTATACTTCTGACAAAAATGAAATTAAATGTTTTCAACGACGATTCGAAACCACGCATAGGGGTTTCGAATCTGAGATGCTCTAAGTTTATAATTACTTAACAGATTCATATTAAAACCGTGTTAAAGTCTGCCGTTAGATATAACACATTTTACGATGAGCCAAGAAAAATAAAGAATCAATTGTTCTATGTCCCAGGATATTGGAATCGTTAATATATTGATTTCCTAATATCCAGTGCCATTGATATTTTCAAACGCTACATTAAACATCAACGATTCCGCATTATTTTCGCTCCTCTTGGTTCAAGCATCAATAATATCAGACGTTTCTCCCTGAGATAAATAGATACATACACATATGTGCATGTATGTACATATATATATATATATATATTCAAACCTAATCCGTTTTATTTTGCCACCACAACGTGATTCTCTGGGTTTTGTCATTTTAAACCGAAGTCACATTTAATAAACGTTATTTTCATTCATTTATACAGATCGTTCATTCGTTCATTTATTCATTTTATCTTTTTCCGGTTACTGGTACCGTATCTAACAACTTATTTATAAGATTATTTCAATAAGGGGATTCCATATTCATCTACTGTATGATCATATCATCCAGTTCGATGTATGTAAATTCCCAATTCAATTTTACATACATCGATTTACATATATATATTTCCCTTTCAATCTTACTCAGCGCAGTTCTGTTAGGGACATTGAAAAGGAAACAGCTCATGAAATCAATACTTAAATCTAATGGGAAACATAGTGATGGTTAGTATAAGCGATTTTGCATGCAAGGAATGCTTACTGCGGTTAGAACTAAGGCAAAAGACCCACATCCTTCACTGGAGTATTAGTAGTGTTACATTCATGATGTGTTCGGCAAACAGGAGCAGGTGTGGCTCTGTGGTTAAGAAGCTTGCTTTGTAACCACGCAGTTTTCACGTTCAGAATACCCGTTTCGGATTGCCTTGATAACGTTGTTTCAGCATATGTTCTTGGATATATTAATTTGACTGATATTTTATAACATTATTCTGTATCTAAATACGATAGCACTATAGAAACGACCGTCGGTAATGTATGGTGTGATCAGTAATGGAATTAAATAAACATTGGATAAATCAAGCCACCGTCTTCAGGATAGAATGATTTTAACTATACCACTTTAAAACGTCTCTGTATCATGATCTTCAGTATCAGATCTCTTTCTACCCTAAAGATGGAGGCTCGATTTATCCAACGTTTATCTGCTTCCATTACTGGTTGTCTATTCTGGTCAACTACATGTACCGACATTACGATGAGCCTCCAGAAACAGGTGTCGGACTTCTAATACCATACCTTCGCAGTTTTAGTTTTCTCTCGTGTTTATACTCTATAAGTTTGCTCTGTTTATGTAGAAATATCTCTGTATATTTATACTTGAATATTCATCATCTGAAAATTTTTCAGTCTCTGCTTCCTATCAGTTCACTTGTACACACACACACACACACACACACACACACACACACACACACACACATTGTATATCAAACCCAAGCAGAACAAGGTTTCAATTCCTGGTTAAGAATTTAGTGACCATTTGCTACAGATTGTTATCTTATGTAACCACGATGTACCTGCCAAACGGTTCTCAGACATTATAGAAATAGCACATAAATATCACAGAACTCACAACATTCTGTTTCAAAAGCAGAAGGAAATGTTGGATAATCGACTCCCAGATAATTTACTCCCAATGTTCGAAACGGGAGAGAGAGAATGGACACTACCTGAACGTCTTTGGGGATATCTATGATCACAGAAAAATATGAAACAAATAAACAAATAATTATTATAACATTGCCCCAGTTATATACAGAAAGTAACGAAGGGATCCAAATCAGAAACGAACATAGGTATCTCTAGAGAATGTATTGTATATCTTGGACACAGATAATCCACTTCAAAAGTCATGAATGTCACAGATTCTCAGACTTTATTCCCGGTAGATTAATTGACATAATGTGCTTAGACACTCCAACAAACCTGATGGTATTTAAAAATGTTTTAATGTTGTGGTGCTTGATAATTAAAGATACAGTTCTATCTCAAGAATTTACTTTGAAAATTTATAGAGAGATCTCTAACAAAATAAAATCTTTCAAAGAATTCTTAACACGCTACATACATACATACATACATACATACATACATACATACATACATATATATATATATATATATATATATATATATATATATATATATATATATATATATATTGCATATATTTTATCTTATGTAACGGTACTTGTCTTCATATATATTATGTGACATTTTTCTTTGTGTATATTTCATGATATATTTATATACAGCTATACATATCTATACAGCTGTATATAAGTATTTTGCCTTACACAAATTTTATGGTTAATATTGAATTTATTTATTTATTACACAAACATACATATCATACATTATATCATATATTATATTTTTACGTTGTTTATTCTCCACATATGTTTCTGTTGTTCATTGTTTGCCAGTCTCAAACTTTTTCTACAATCTTTCCTAAGTGTTATGAATGAATCCCTACGTATTAATCTTCTAAGTATGTTTAAGTAGAATTAAAATATATTCTTATTCTCGCATTCTCATTACACAAAACGACGCACATATAAATTGGTATGTATGTGTGTATGTGCGTGTACTTACATATATACACCCGTATACTCACATTTCTAAACGCAGACATATATGCCTACATAAGTATAAGCACGTACGTGTGTGTATACGAGTGCGTTTATATGTGAGTGTGTGTGTCTGTATGTATGTACGTATGTATGTATGTATGTATGTATGCATGTATGTATGTACGTATGTATGTGTGTACGTGCCTATGTGTATATATGGGTGGATGTGTGTGCTGTAATATCAAATGAATACATTTAACAGGCATCAAGGAGATTAAATATAAAATATTAGTATATAAAGATTTTTAATTACCTTTAAGTTTCAAAAGTTTTTGCAGACATAAAAGTGTGTAAATTCTCAGAAGGTTTCGATTCTGGCCAAAAGCAGAGCGGAAAAGTCCCTGCAACGTGTTTTTACGTCTGTGAAGCTTCCAGCGATGTAAGTCTGAGACAGTATTGGTTTACATACAGACATGTATGTCCGATGCTCTTGGAATCTGCCTTTCATCCTCTGTGTTCTGAGCAATGCTTTGCTGCATGAGACCATAGGGCGCAGCTGTTTGGACGCCAGCAGTTTGGCACGACTGGCTGGATAATGTACTTGTTTCAGCGACAGAACTTTTTGGTACTGGAAGCAAATACACACACTTACAGACACATAGACACAGACATACGTGTGTGCGCGTGTGCGCGCGCGCGCACACACACACACACACACAGACAACACAACACAAACACACATATACATACATATATAGATATATACATATACCGGTAAGTGTGCAGAAATATATACTTACAGAGCGAGTTAGTGAGTGAGCGAGAAAAAACATCACAATGTATTATATGAAGGCGATCGACATGAACGCTTTCTCTCTCCTCGTATATACAACGAGAGACAGACAGACAGACAGACAACGTGACAGAGCATAGACAACTAGAGAAACATTAAAACGCCTGATGCGAAAAAAAAAAAGTGGCCTATGAATCAGCGACGCCAAATAGGGAGCGACAAACCGGTTACACCAAAACGTCTCATTTTCCTCTGTAAGTTTCCAAGACGGTTCCAAAATGTCTTAATGGGTTTTGAGGTACTCATTCTGTTTTGGACTGGTCCTTATGGAAGAAGTGCCTAATTACACGACGCTACAAAGAACAGTAGATGGAGAAGACTGATAGTGAATGGGTACACATCATTTACATATCTCTTCCAGATATTCGCCTTAATGGATTCCGTTATTTTTAACAAACCTTTTATAATGAGATCAGGTTCTTTACGTATTATTCCTCTTTAACCTATTCCATTATTGCGTGAAGCACCTACAGTCATTAAACTGTCAAAATTTTTGTTATCATACCAGAGATTATTTTAAGATTTTTATTACTTCCTCTAATCATTCTATTCCTGCTTCTGCTACGATAAAGATCGTATATTCCATTTTTATCATATTTATAGTATTTTTTTATTGCTTTTCTTTTTGCTACATAACTTGAGTTTCAGGACTGTGCGGTTTGGCATGTTGTAGCTTTCATTGGAAGTTACAGGACTGAATACCATTTTGCATTATGTGTGCGCGTACGCGTGCGTCTGTGTGTGTGTGTGTGTGTGTGTGTGTGTGTGTGTGTGTGTGTGTGTGTGTGTGTGT
>NC_068999.1:7472838-7476006 GCF_001194135.2 Octopus bimaculoides | reverse complement strand
AAACATATATGCACTTTCATGTATTTGTATATTTACGCGTATATTGATGCACATGCATTCATGTATACAACCATTCTATACACTGCACCTGAGACTCTATTCCATTGCTGAAGCTTTCTCTTCATTAAACAAATTTAATATCACGTCCTATACAGAAAAAAAAAAGAATCCAACATTTCAATTTCTTTATGAAAGCACTGAATAATATCAAAAATATCATTCAAATTCTGACATTTTCCATATTTCAAAGTTCCTGATATATTATTATTTTAACACGCATTCATTCGCTTTAAAATCGTGTGTTTATTCAGCTTCAGAAGTTTATTACAGTTTCTTATTATTCTCTGTTATTATTAATGATAAAAAAAAACAGAGTTATCCTATTGTTTTCCTCCACGTAATGCTCTGCAATGACTTTCAACGAAACCTTCATTTAATTGAGAAGTGTTGCTTATATATGTTGGAGGGTCTGTAATTTATTCGCCTGTCAATCATCAAGTTCATTCAGGCACATTTCTATAGGCGTGTACGTTCGTACGAGGTGGTATCAACGAGTTCTCGGACCTGTTCTATAGCGCGCCAGTAGATGGCAGCACACGGTTTTGTGCGCAGTGAGAGCTAGCAGTGACCTTCATGAGGCAGTATGCTGATTGACACCGCTGTTTTTACTTCATAAGTTGTGAAATTTGTGAATTGGTGATCACGTGTGTGTTGTCGTCTGCGATTTTGTCATGGACAGGAACAAAGAGCCATCATGAAATTTTGTGTTCGAATTGGGAAGCCATCTACGGAGACAGTGAGCATGTCAAACACAACAAAGCACGCCTCAACAGCTGTTTCTGAGGCCTTGACCTATATCAGCCCCGTGGAAGTTCTAAAATAGAGGCTCCTAGCATAGCATCATATTCAGATTGTAAGTCATCATGTCCTTTATGTGTGTGTGTGAGGGGAGGAAGGAAACAGCAAGGTTGTGTAGTAAATTTGGGGGAAGGCAAACGAGTGTTCTTCCAGATTTTCTCTCTGTCAATCTGTGCAGACAGAACTTAAATTTCCACCTAAATATTTCGTCAGTGGTGGAGGAATTTCAAAGCAGCCTAAGTAAGATCACTCTCTACCGTCCTATCATGTGAGTATCGAAAAGTCAGACATGTCAACAAGGTTATAAATGGCGATGAAAATATGAGGCTGCGGGAAGCTCTGAATGAAGAGGTGAGTTACTGAAAGAACGACAATGCCAGAGGCAAGAGAGAGCTTATTTGTTTAAAGAAACCCACCGAAAGAGCTGAGGATATACGTATAACTACAGACACACACACAGATCTATATATATATATATGTATGTATATATGCGTGTATGTGCGCAAACAAATATATACATAAATACAGATATAGATATATATGGCCATGTATACACATACATAGACGTAGGTAAACGCATACGCATATGTGTATATCTGTGTGTGTTTATATCAATGTTAGATAGCATCAATAATAGATTCTGAAGGACGAGACTCAAGTGATAAATGGATTTCCGTTTATTACCTACGATGCAATGATTACTTCTTATGTGTTCACTTGAATACAAGTACACACAAGTTTAATAAGTAAGGCGTTTATATATATATATATATATATATATATATATATATACATACATACATATATATATAGCTAGCTAGATAGATAGATAGATAGATAGATAGATAGATATTATATATATACATATAATTATATATATACATATATGTATATATATGTATGTATGTATGTACGTATGTATGTATAAATTTACGTGAATGTGCAACAATGAAAATATTTGCATATGTATGTAATGTAATGTATGTATGTATGTATGTATGTATGTATGCATGTCTGTATGTATGTTTTTATATCAATATAGATGTGTTACGTTCTTAATTTTCCTTCTATAGAATCACGTTATAGTACCTGTATGTTTATGTGTGTTCATGTCTATCTGTGTGTTTATGTGTATGTGTGTTTGTGTGTGTGATATGTTTGTGTGCGCGTCTGTGTATGTGTATGTCTCTGTATGAAAGCCTGTGTGTATGCGTGTGAGTGTCTCTAAGTCTCGCCATTTGTATATGTGTACAGAGGCTCCAAATTTCATTTTCTAGTTATTTCGCTCTCTTTCCAAATTGCTTGGTGTGAAGTAATTTTATGAATATAAGTACGAAATACTTATACACACACTTTCTCCATACAGCCACGCACGAACATGCACATGTTCATATACTTACATATATATATATGTGTGTGTGTATGTGTGTGTATGTATGCACATATACATACATATATATATATATATATGTATGTGTGTGTATGTGTGTGTGTATGTATGCACATATACATACATATATATATATATATATATATATATATGTATGTGTGTGTGTGTGTGTGTGTGTGTGTGTGTGTGTGTGTGTGTGTATGTGTGTGTGTGTGTGCATATTTACACATGCATACATACATATGTATATGAATATCTATCCGTGAGAATATTCTTATTTATGCTCGATTACGTGTGTCTCTATCGTACGTGTCGATGTATAAACGCTCACAGATTTTTACGAATTGACAGACAAGAAGGATTTGTTCCCTACAAAGCTTACTTTATAATTCAATGCATATGGTAATTTCTGGAAGTAGCTGTCAAGTCACACTGCAGAAAAGTGAATGCTACTGCAGTCACAAAGAGTTTTACATGCGTTTCTAAAGAATCTTTGCTCTCTCTCTCACTCTCTCTCTGTTTCTGTCTCTCCTTCTCTTTCTCTTTTCGACATTGCTTTATTGAGCAGAAGGTTAATCGGTGCATGATAGAAGTATGTATTAACGTAAATGCACCAAATGTGAACTTAGTGTCAACTAAATGAATAGTGGACAGTGTTTCTCTTAATTTGTTTAAACTGCTGTATATAATTTTGTTTGCGGTTCGGTTGATGCTTTTATTCTGTTCATCTTGTATTCACGTCTGATATTAAAGCCCTTTCATTCAACGTGGTGGTGCGATTAGATCTTTGTAACCGTGAGTTTACATTTGTATAAACAGACACATTCACATGTATACTTACATATAAACATATATATGTATACACACACACACATGTATATACATTTATAAATACATGTATATACATATATATACATATA
>NC_068999.1:7471237-7472519 GCF_001194135.2 Octopus bimaculoides | reverse complement strand
TATATATATATGAATGTATGTATGTATGTACATAGGTAGGTAATTATGTAAGTACATATTTGTGAATATTTATAAATATACATTCCTTCTTATGTAAATCTGAATAGCGTGTATGTTAATTGAAAATTTTTATTCGCACAGAAATACATGCATACATACACACACACATACACAAACACACACTTACATGCAGAAATATATATACTCATTTATATATTTATGCAGTAATATGTATTGAGAGGCAGACGAACGTTTGCATCTCTCTCACATCATGTGCTAAACAACGGCAGCTAACATATATACATTAACTGAATGCTCAAAAGTTATGGGAAGAAACTGCAAGACGCTGGTTTTGAAACTTCGCCATCGCTGGTCATTCAATTACAGAATTTCTGATCTAACTTCCTTATAAAAACAAAACACAGCGCAAAGAACAAAAAGAACGTAAATGGGAATCCTTCCCACAAAATTAAAAATAATGCTATTAGCATCATCTCTTCTACCTCTCTTGGACACAACAACATTACATCACTTTATATTTCATCACGTTACATTTCACGTTACATTATGTTGCATTTCACGTTACATAACATCACGTTGCATTTGAGAGAAACTAGATACGAAATATGAATTTTACTTCACGATATGCAGAATCGCATCAAACGCCGGGATGTGTCCATAAATGTCGGCTTAGTTACATTACTGATGACTATATACATATCAAGAGAGGGTTCAATAATGGCGTGTGTCGATATTTGCCTTCAGATATCACACAATATTTTTGGCAGATCCATTGGCGTGGGCCTTGGTCTAGAAATATGCTTCTCTACCTTTGTAATATTTCGAAGATTTCTATATTGCCACTTATACTTTTTTATAACTCTCCGCCATTTTGCGTGCCCATAGAACGCCTTCTCTCATGTGTAATTATAACCAGGCTATTGTTAGAGTTATCGTTCTTTTCAAAAGTTTGACTTAAACAATTAGCGTTGTATCACTTGCTTGTTGTTAGAAGTTTAAACAATGGGTTTCTATTTCCCTAACTGCCAGTTTTCACTCAGATAAATGACGTTTGACAACGTCTTCATATGCAATGGCATATGGACAAACATGTGGCAGTAGATATTTGCATAGACATACAACCAAGCGCACATATATACGTATATATATACATGTATATGCATACACACACATTTATATGTGTGTGTGTGTCTGTGTGTGTGTTTGTGTGTGTGTGTGTGTGTGTGTGTGTGTGTGTGTGTGTGTGTGTGTGTGTGTGTGT
>NC_068999.1:7468664-7470842 GCF_001194135.2 Octopus bimaculoides | reverse complement strand
TATATATATATATATATATATATATATATATATATAGGCTTGTGTGCGCGTGTGTGTATGTGTGTATGTGTGCGTGTGGATTTGTACATATATATATATATACGTATATATATGATACATATGCACAACCAGTCGAGCACGCACCATCGCACATAAATGTATAAGTAACGAAATATGCATTTGCCGAATACATTTAGCAAAAAAATTATATTCGAGCTAATACTCTACATTAATTGTATTACAGAAAACAATTGAATTTTAGCAAGATCTTTCCTCTCATTCTAACTACACGTAATGGCTATGGTAATTAGCTCATATCGATATCTATAATATTGCAATGTACGTCTAGCACTAAGTTTTTCGTTCATGTCACTCACTACTTTTATTTCTCATTAATTTCTGTGCTTTATGCATTAGTTCATTAAACATTTGCAGTATTAAATAGGAAAACTAAAACCCACGTGGTTTAGATGGTATACGTGTATACGTGTCTGTGCGTGTGTAAGCGCGTGCGAGTGCACGTGCATCTGAGCGTGCGTGTGTGTGTGTTTTTACATACATACATACATACATATACACGTATGTACATGCATTCCCTGCGTATGAATATGCCTATAATCATGTATACATTAATAACTTACGTATAGCATTACACATACGTGCGTATATCAACACACACAAATACACACATACACACAAACAAATATATATATATATATATATATATATATATACTATGCAAATATATAATCTTATATCTAAAGTCAGAAACTATGACTAATTTATTCGCACTTTTAATTCCTGGTTAAGAGAACTGACTTATTCTTAAAAAAAAAATAGGTATCTTTGTTTGTATTCTTTATTCAGCAGCCAATTAATCTCCATTGCAATAAGTTACTTTTTGATTGTTTTTAGAGTAAAAGTCAGTCTGTATCGTTCGAATCCAGGTTCGAATCCAGTTACATATGAGAATTATCTCTTGCACATAACACATAATAGTATAAATATAATTGTGTATGTTAACCGAAATGTCGAGAAATGCGACGGAAGTGTTAGAAATAGTGAAGGAGAACCCGAGGGCAAGGTGGAAGGAAGGATTGGATAAAAGAGAGGAAGGAGTCGAGTTGTTCGCGGGAAAGCGAGGTCGCACCGATACAGTCATCAGTATAACGACCGTGTAGTTCGGGAGTGGGACCAGTGAATTTTGAGAATATTTGGACCTCAACGTAGAGAACGAACAGGTTCGCATAGTTGGGGCCCATTCTGTCGAGACCTGTTGGTAAAAATCTCCCGCGAACGAAAACCGCTTGAGGGAGAGAACAAGTTCGACCAGACGAAGAACTGGGGGGCTGTCAGTTTGGAGTCGAAGGTCTACGAAGTATTTTAGTGCAAGAAGTCCTTCGTTGTGTGAGATCACCGTATATAGACTCTTGATATCAAGAGTGAAGGGAAGCTTAGAGGAGCCAGGAGAGAAGGAAAAAGAGTTGAAGAGACGGAGAGCATGGTTAGTGTCGTGGATACTGGAGGGAAGAGTAGCCCTTAGGGGGCTAGGAGTGGGGGAGAAAGACTTGAAGAGACGAAGAGCATATTTAGTGTCGTGGATACTGGAGGGGAGAGTAGCCCTTAGGAGGGCAAGGACACGGTCGAGGTAGCCACAGTCCAATGAGTGAAATACAGAAAATATATATGATGAAGGGTAAACATTTTCCCTATTCTTTTGACAGGAATTTTTCCTAATGTTTAATGAATCTGCATTATTTATTTTCCTTAAAATGTGCGTGGTTGACGTTGAGGCTTGATGTTTCTTATTCCATATTCTTCATGATTTCTTTACTTTAGTTCTGCTATTTCTTGCTGTCAGCTTTCTGCTTCCTGAATTCTATTCCACGTGAGATTGGCTTGTCTATTTTTCTGCAATATCTAGCTTGCAGCATTTGCGAATCATCTTGAGGAAATTTTTTTCTTTCTTTAAATTTTTTTTAATCAAATTATCGTTTGACTGTCCGTCACGATAATGAAAAGCCTGAAGCCTAAAAAGTACACACAATTGTGACAGTGAAGGAAAAAAAAATTAATACGGATTATCTGCTGTGTATCGCTAATCACGTACTTTGTTTCTGCTGTGCAAAGGATATTATAATGTATGTATATAAATGCATATATATATATATATATATA
>NC_068999.1:7464677-7466772 GCF_001194135.2 Octopus bimaculoides | reverse complement strand
ATATATATATAAGTGTGTGTGTGTACAGATAGATAGATAGATAGATAGATAGATAGATAGATAGATAGATAGATAGATAGATAGATAGATATGTATTTCAGCATTTCACTATCTGTTCCCGCAGGAATCAGTATTTTCTACTTCATTGTATATTTTGTCGTATTTATTTCCTTATGCATATATTTATTCCTGTATGGGAACTTAGCTGTCACAAGGGAGATGTGACATGCTTACTGTGAGAAGTTGCATGTCTTCAATTTAGCCGTTCAAACGTCACATCTAGTACATCTACTGTGACACATGCGCCGGACTATATGTTATTTACCAAGCTGTAGTTTCACGGAGGCAGCATTATATTCGCGCCATTGGAAACGATCTTTACGCATAAATAAATTTATCACCTTCTATTCGATATATCACTGACTGACATCATTGATACATACATAAAGATATATGTATACATGTGTGTATATACATACATATGTATGTATGTATGTATGCATATATATATATATATATAAATAAATATATACATATATATGTGTGTGTATATATATAAATATATATATACCTATATATATTACACGTGTATAAGGGATGACCACTAGGTGGACATCCAATATGCTAGAAAGAGGTCATCAACGACCCAACCACAAAGAACATTATTTTTCTTTGTGGTTGGGTCGTTGATGACCTCTTTCTAGCATATTAGATGTACAACTAGTGGTCATCCCTTATACAGGTGTAATACAATTTTTTCTGAATTTTCAGATTTTTTTTATATGCTAGGTCACTTGGTTTTAAATTGAATTAATAATCAATTTATCACCCTATTTTTATAAATAGTAAATATATCTATATATATGTATTTATACGTATATATATGTATATATACGTTATTCATAAATATATACACACACACATATATATATATGTATGTGTGTATATGTTTGTGTGTCTGTGTTTCTCCCCCCAACATCACTTGACAACAGATGCTGGTGTGTTTACGTCCCCGTAACCTAGCGGTTCCGGCAAAGAGACCGATAGAATAAGTATTAGGCTTACAAACAATAAATCCTGGGGTCTATTTGCTCGACTAAAGGCGGTGCTCCAGCATGGCCGCAGTCAAAGGACTGAAACAAGTAAAAGAGAGTAAAAGAGAGTAGAGCTTTAGTCTTTGTGCTCTCCAACGCCGTTGACAACCGTTGGCTGTTCCTGAAAAAAAGGTGACATAATATATTGTCAAATTTATTCCGATCACCTTGTGTATGCATCCATCTTCGCTGCTCCATTTTTTTTTCTGCAACATTGTAGAAACGAAGCTGGTTTTGTTTGAGGATTTGATGGAATCAGTAAGTCAGTAACAAAAGAGTCTTGGAAAATCTTGCGTGGGTGAAATATACGAGCAAAATTATTTCACTACCGCTTCTCGCTCCTGCTTTCTTGTTAAAGCGCTCTCCATCTTCTAAGTCTCTCTCATTCTCCATCTTTATCTCCTTTCACGCTTTCTCCATTTTTTTTTTCTTATTTTCTTTTTTATTCAAATATTCCTTCTGAATTCGCATGAATTATATAACTTGGCAGTATTTTCACATAACTTGCAATGAAGCAAAACTAACGCCAGATAAAGTGTAAGACTGTTTAATATACAGCTCTTGAGTATCAACTGGATCTTCAACAGAAAGAAGCGGAAGGATGAAGGACTGCTTAAAAAAGTGATGCTTTTATCATCATCATCATCGTCATCACCGTCACCATCGTCATCATCATTATTATCTGTATGTATGTATGTATGTATGTATATATATATGTATGTATGTATATATGTATGTATGTATATATGTATGTATGTATGTATATATGTATATATGTATGTATGTATGTATGTATTATTATTATTATCATTACCATTATTATTATTATTATTAGTAGTAGTAGTAGTAGTAGTAGTAGTAGTAGTAGTAGTAGTAGTAGTAGTAGTAGTAGTAGTAGTAGTCAACAAACAAATTGACTACCATCGATTATTATTTTTTTTTAATACAAAACTTTCTAAAATTTCTAAAAGCCGTTTCTGCTTCCTATGTCCGTCAGCGAT
>NC_068999.1:7461421-7463745 GCF_001194135.2 Octopus bimaculoides | reverse complement strand
ATATATATATATATATATATAGATAGATATATATATATACATAGACACACACATATATGCTCTCAATGGCGCTGCGCAGAAGCAGTTGAGCGTTATATTAAATTGGTTGTAGTATTGACTTACGTAATATCATATTTACATTGCTCCGTCATACATCATCGAGGGTGACTTCAGCCTTTATCCTTCCGCAGGAAGAAGGGTCGTCAATAAAATAAATAACAGACATTTCACGTGATCAGTTAAATAATTTGCTGTACACTCTCTCTCCGGCGTCATTTCTTCAAATATATATACGTGTGTATGTGTGTGTGTATATGTAAGTATATATATATATATATATATATATACACATATGCATGTGTGTCTTTGTGTGTGAGTGTGTGTAAATCAAAACAATAAAATCTTGTTCTTCTACCAATACATAGAGATCGATATGCAATATTCGATATTCGCATTTGTGTGTGATTGCTTTCGTTTGGTTTAATAATATATTGTAAAATTACAATTGTATATATCTAACATACACATGCACTGTTTGTTGGGGATGTTTTCTGTTTTATCAAAATGAAAGCAGAACGAGGATTTCAATTTGAAAACAATCACAAAATCGGTTTTATTATATAGTATATAGCGGGTGAGTATGGAGGCGGCGTTCGAAATTTGAGGGTGGACAGCTGTCTTCGGCGGAAGAAGGATGGGTGGGCTACGCACGAATGTAAAACTGTAGTAAATGTATAAGAAAGGAATATAGTATTGAATAGAATGAACAGTTGTTTCTAAGTAAGAACGAAAGTAATTGAATTGTGATTAATAACTATCAAGAGTTGAAGAATGTTAATATAAAACGGAATGAGATAGAATAGAAGATGGAGGTGAAGATGAAGTAAGTGGTAAGTGATGAAAGAAGCACTAAAGACAGAGAAAAAGCAATGTATGTCAAGTGGTGAAGAAGGACAAAGAAATAATATCAATTTAGGATATTCGGGGAGATACCAAATAATTATAGAGATATCGATTAAAAGATATCGAACACTGAAAGAATACTTATAAAGACAAGCACAGTCCTACACACACGCACACATATTCGTATATATATGTATTTATTTGTCTATGTATGCGTATGTGTATCTGTGTGTGTGTGTGTGTATGTATAAATATATGCGTGTGTGATATATATATATATATATATATATATATATATACATATCGAGAGAGATGGTTATCGTGCTACATACACATAGCAGCAATTACTGTTCTGCAATGTTGCCTCATTTTTATTGATAATTCGATAGAAACGCTTTCCCCTACTCCAGTATTCATCTCTGGAAAAACCATTGTATAATATATACATTTATATCTACATGTGTACATACGTGTATACATACATATATACATATATGCATACGTATGTACGTAGAAGTCTCTTAGTGTGACTATACACAAGTGGCTTTAATTTAACGTCTTCTTGTCAAGAGGGAAATGAGAGCTTGCGTCACCAACTCCGGTCGTGAAGAGCTTTTGTCTTTTTTACACAGAATACGAAATGTTTTGCAGTTTTCTCTTTACTAAGGACAAGTATACAATTTATTTCAGAATATTGGTGACGAGTATATTACATTCATACCTTTCCAAATAATTTAATCATCTTAACTGCTGTGGAGTATATTATTCTGTAGCAGATTTGAAACTGTGCTCTCGTCCTTGCAACATTTGAACATGTGTACATTTTCTGTTAACATATCCCCATTATATTTTTATACATATACATTCTATCTATTTTTCTTACTAGATACTTTCATCTCTAGAATGGGTTCAAATTCACCAATAACGAATTAGGGGCCCTCATTTTAGGCATGTCCCTTTAAGTACGTATACGAAAACCTGATAGAATTAAATTTCTTAATATTTTTATTACATATATTTTTATATAAATACTTATAGATTCTCTTGGCTTTCTATCTCTGTGTCATTCTCTATTGATTCCTTTCAAACTGGGTTGTATATTTTATCACTGTTGTTGTTTCTTTTGTTTTTGTTTTTTTTTTTCTGCGTGCGGTGCACCTCATATTGATATCGTTAACGACATTTTGATATTTACAGATTTGGTTTTGAATCTCATGAGCAAATGCGTAACCCATTACATCTAAATTAATTTGTAATGTATGTTATTTGCATAATTATATAAATTATGGGGCCTTTTATCACTCGAAATAGGTGTAGAGAATAATTAAACTATGAATCACTTGTGAAATATTTGCTTTTCTGCACAAGCAACGTATTAATAAATCGCTCAGAGAAAGAAAACACTAGTAGCTTTACATATA
>NC_068999.1:7454179-7457145 GCF_001194135.2 Octopus bimaculoides | reverse complement strand
ATATATATATATATATATATATAAATGGACCAAAAACGCAATAGAGGGCATTAAAACGTTCGGACAAATACACGACACAAAGGCGGACAAGAGAAACAACAATTAGAAGGTCAGGCTAAAAAAAGACGGGTCATTCTTGGCTTTCTTTCATCAGTCACAGTTTATGAAAAACGTCGTTAGACTTCCTGGGCAACGAAAATCATTCCATGTCGACAACGTGATTCAATAAAAAGAGAGAAGCGCTATGTTGGCCCGTAAAGGCACTTTTAGTATGTAGTAACAGATTCACGATGCACTTGATGTTCCGTGTTCACATGTGAGTAGATGACTACAAGGAAATACCTTTAACCTGAAGGAAGTTCCAGATCGTTATCAATCACAGGACAAACGGCTATAAAATTCGATTAATGCGATGCGTGTCAAGACAGAGGGCATGAAAATCATTTCCGGTGGACACAAGACTCATCGGAACTGAAGCGGCCGATTTAGAAAGATTTTTCCTTTTTCAGGCGTTGAACATAAGATTTGTTCTTGTTTATGTCGTTACGCTCAACTTTAACTCATTTGGCTTAAAAACAAACGAATGGGAAAGCGTGTTTTTTTTGTTTGTTTTTTTTTTTGCACTGCGGTATTGACCACTGTGAGAAATATTATGAAAGTAAGTGTAATAAATTGAATGATCTAAAATGAATTATTTTGGCGTCCAGACTATTAACTCCGGTCACCAATCATAAGTATGGAGTGTAATTTAAGAGTATTGGCTAAACCAAGTATATCTGAAGTAGAAATTGTAGACTGTTTACCTGGAGCTAATTAAATAAGAGATATGGTTTGCATATATTGCTCAATAATAATAATAACAATAATAGTAATGAAGTGCAACGGACTTCTGCAGGATGTGTGGGAAGAGGATTGAAAGTGTGACTTATATTGTTAGTGTTTGTGCAAGTCTTGCGCAGAAAGAGTACAAGCGTAGACACGACAAAGTGGCCCAAAACCTCCACTGGCTACTCTGCCGTAAGTATGGATATGAAGTTACGACTGCTTGGTGCCAACATACACCGTAAAAGGTAATGGACGAAAAGGGGAAAGAAAAAATCCTCTAGGACTTTGACTTCCAGACAGACAATGTATTAGAACGATATTGTATACTGTGCGACGCATATAATAATAAAAATAATAATAATAATAATAATAATAATAATAATAATAATAATAATAATAATAATAATAATAATAATAATAATAATAATAAATGCCCTATTGTAATACCAGGCATTGGCTTTCATACTTACCGATGTTAACTGATTGAAAGTGTTATCATTTACGTGTTTTGTCTTGGTATAAAAGATGGGCTACAACAAATATTCTGCTCAATACCACAGATTTGTTTGCCAGTTGTTTGACCTTAACCAGTTGAGCGTGTCCCTTAGTGGCTGACGATGTGTCCATCTCTGATCACGAGCAGAAGTAGTTGGGGAACATCACAACCATGTGTTGAAAGGAATTCTTTGGGGTTTGGATAATTCACCTCTGAAAACATGGACGCTTCATTCATCATCATTAAAACAACCCTTATTCAAGGACCATTTGAACGGGATGGGCTACTCGACCTGAAGAAGATTCTAACTGGACCTCACCTGCAAGGTCATGCACTGTTTATCTTGATATGCGATCGCTATGTCGCGCACATATGGTTGCAATGCATGTGCCTCGTGTACTCTTCTCAGACGGGTGGTCATGGTGGGTATATTGGGCTGTCCGATTTTAACGTAAGTGAAATCGAGATCCCTCAGAAGCGAAATGAAGATAATCGTAAAAATAATACACTTCAGTAATAATTTTTAAATGAATTTTCTGTTTAAAATACTTCTGCAAAAATAAATTATTGACAACGCCTAGAAGACTTTTGTTATATCTCTTTAGTTAATTTTTCTTGTTCTTTTGTTTCGCTTTTCTTTTCCTGTTTGTTTGAAATGCTTATTCTTTGATTTATTTCTCAGAGAATTATTGATATCTGCTCAGAAGAATTATTGACAGTGAATGATTTTTGTAGTTTGAATAAAGATAACAATGGAAATTTGAATAAACATTATAATATAGCGGAACCGCTTCAGTTGAGATATTAAATTTCATCTTGCTATTTTGGAGAATACATCAAAGAATATCAGGATATTTTAATATAAACTAAAGTTCTACAATTCTTCCCTGTTACTTGTTTCCGTCATTCGAATGACTGAGACATCTTAAAACATATTTAGTCATATGTTACATACTACGAAGAGAATTGTATTTATTTCAAATATCGTAAAACTCTTAAAGGGAAAGACGATGAGATGGTCTAACCATAAATGGAAGTCACTGGAGCGTCAAAGGATGCGGCAAGCAGATGGCACTTTTTTGTTCACGCTCCAATGCTTGCCGTTTATATATATTTAGTGACCACCTCTTCCGCATCAGTTATTGTCTTACTAGCAACTCTGCAACATATCCTTTTGTGCAGATAAAGCTAGATATATGGTTTCATTACAAAGAGTCATGTCTAGTCATGTCTAGTCATGTCTAGTTAAATTTCTATACGAAACGACCGTTTAGCGAAATGAATAAGAAATATTTTATTCCATATTAACATCTAATCTCCTGCATTTACGAAAAATATGATTGCATTTGTCGAACTTCATTCTATAACTTAAACCATATACTTAATAGGCTTCTACAGGGTGGGCCAAAATTAGGTAAACACTTTTAAAATTAACTTATTCGATTTTTACAGGTACCGTGAATAATGTGCTGTGTGTTACAGTGTTCTGGGACGTTTGATGAATGTTCCCATGTTGAAGGAGGACATTTCGACCTTTTACGAGATTAAACTGTTTCATAAATATAAGTGTAATAAATGAGTGTAAAAGTAATAAAATGAAAGAATTTCAAAAGTGTATAGCTACTTTTGGCTCACCCTGTATATA
>NC_068999.1:7451868-7453735 GCF_001194135.2 Octopus bimaculoides | reverse complement strand
TATATATATATATATATATATATGATACCACAGACCTCCATAGAGTTTCCCTGTACCAAATTCCCTCACGAAGTATTGATCGCTCCGAAGCTATAGTAGAAGACATTTGACCAAAGTGCGGCACACTTGGTTGCAAGGCGAACCCATTAACCTCATTACAATTTAATTTCAATTGATATATTGGACATTACTCTTGGTCCACTTTGTAACTTTAGACGGCACTTAACTGTATGTCTTCCTGCAAAAATCTCCCCCGAAATATTTCTACGTTAATGCAGAAAACAGCCGCGTTACTCTCAGCTAAAAAAATATGCTGTATTATCTTTCGAAATTTTTTAACGTCCAGTAATTTTTCATTATGCTATGCGCAATCATGTGGACATTATCACCGGAATTGTACAAACGGTTAAAATATAATGTACCAAGAGCAGAACACACGTAGAAGAATGCCTCTGCATATAGTTGTAGTGAATTAATATTTCACAAGTTGAATTACATTATAGTGACATTTAATAGAGCTATTATGACGTGTTATGAAATAGCTTGAAATAAGACATCCAATTACAGCTGCGTGTTTCTAGATTCGTGTCAAAAGATTAGCAGTTGCTGTCATTCTGCTTTGACAGTTTCGTACTTTTATTCAATTAATAAATTAATATTCTTTCAGTCTCTCGTCTCGGGAGATAATTCAAATTAACTATACTCGGTAATGAACCGTCAGTAAAACAGTTTGTCGTTTTGTATCATTCCAATGTAAATCAGCAAAGACACCTGATGCTGACACCGATTCCCCAAACAAATAGTCCAAATATTTGCTAGTATCCTCTGGGAGGGCGATTATTCATGGAAACATTTTAATCAATTTTAAATCTATTGGAAAATTTAAGCGTTTGAATACAGACAGTGAAATTGTATTCCGTTAAGAAAGAAACTAAATATAAAATATATCACTGGAAACCAAAACAGTACATATCATAGATATGTCGTCTGCCAACTTACAGTATTTATAATTAAGATATGGTTTCATTCGTCAGTTCCAATTTACGTATATATATCTTCTTTTATGCAATAAATGAACTGTTAAACAATATTAAAACTTTGTTTCGTGTATCCGTGTAAACATTGCACGTTAAAATTACCTTTTAATTTCTTCTTGTCACGTGGATAATGATATCTAGGAAAACAAAATCTAGTATAATATTCGTAGTCACTTTAACATGGCTGTCCGTTCGAGCGGATTCTACTGCGGTTTTTTAACCCCAAGAGGACATCTTTAGCTGGATAACGATGCACACCCGCATCCGATGAAACTGGGAGCAGGGGAGCGAATCCCTCCGTCTCCTAGCGACCGGGCCAGTAGACCAGTCCTGGTCTCGGGTAATTACTGCATTCTTCAGTACTCTAGCAGACGAGGTGTCCAGTACTGTTGCGTGGCAGAAATAGCTCGAAACCAGGACTGGTCTACTGGCCCATCGCAAGGAGATGCTAGGGATTCGCTACACGGCTTGCAATTTTCACCTATACGCACACACGCATGCATATATATATATATATATATATGTGAGGGGTGTGCGTATGCGTGGAGAGGGGTGGCTTAGTGGTCAGTATGTCAGACACATGACCATCAGATTCTGGTTTCGATTCCTGAACCGAACGATGCGTTGTGTTCTTGAGCAAAACACTTCATTTTACGTTGCTCTAGTTCACTCAGCTGACGAAAAATGAGCATTCTTGCAATGGATCGGCGTCCCATCCTGTGCAGAATATATATTAACCAGAACATCTGTGTAACCGGTCCTTCCGAAAGAATGTAAACTAACCATAAACACACACACGCACACACACACACACACGCACACACACACAC
>NC_068999.1:7443457-7448457 GCF_001194135.2 Octopus bimaculoides | reverse complement strand
TTCTGCAAGTGCTGCACCCTTATTGCAGCCCTTATTTGTTCCACGAACTTCTTGAGATTTTCGCACACTGTTCCCTGGTCTCCGACAATTATTGGTACTACTGCTACCTTTTTCATCGACCACAACTGCTTAACTTCCCAAGCTAACCTGTTCTATCTCTCGAGGCTCAAATCGAAGAATGCTTAAGACTAGACTGGGGTTAAAAGTTTTGTCACTCGTGGAGATATTTTGGTACAGTTGGGTTTGCCAACTGAAGAATTAGCCAAACAAGATGCGACAACAACCTTCAGTTAATCCCGACATGTCGAGGTCGGAAGGTGAACAAAGTAAAGTTACCGAAGTTGCTACGAGAAGTGGAACATATCTTTGCTGAGAGGAGACCTATTATGCGGCACAGAGAACAGGGTTCCGCAAGTACACAAAATAACAAAGGAGAATTGTTCAGGTGCGGGCATGGATTTATGGATACACGCCGATCAACTTCCCAAGTGACACGTAGCTGTTTGTATCAGTCGAGACATCACATTTGTGGCGAGACAAACTATTTAAAGGCTTTTTCCCCTATGCAAAGAAGAATAAAACCCTGCTACTGCAGACATCTCTAATGTAACAATAACAACAACATCAAAAGCAACAGCAGCACCAGGAACAGCAACACCAACAGCTTCAGTGCCAAGAGCAGCAGCATCCATAACGACAGTATCAGCAGAAGATGCAGCAGATTTATTCAACAACATCAGCAACAAACACAGACACCACACCCGAGATAAAAGCCAACATCACCTGCACCATCGCAATCCATTGCCAAAGATCGAGACAGATAGATAGCTTTTGTTGGAACCCTATGCGTTCTAGATTCAGTTAAAATGTTAAGAAGAAGAATAAATAGAGCAAGACAGATATTGTGTCCAGCGTGAATCCCTTACACAAAACGTCCAAAACAGAGAAATTTATCTGTACCAAAAACAATAATTATTTGTGCTTTCTTAGTTCCATTTTAGTTAATTAAACATCGATTATCGTGATTTGTTGCATTTCGAAATTCTCTCCTAATTACTGAATCTTGACAGCAACACTTATTATATCAAGCTTTGTTATTCTAAAATGTCTGACTTGTATTCGCTTGATTTATTTACTTCGCGTTCATGTTTTTATGTGGCGGATTCTATTTGTTGATATAATTCGTCTTTTACTTTTTATAAACATTCTGTCTTGTTTGCTCTGTTTTATCTACCGTAAACACAAACACACACACACATATATATGTGTACATATATGTATGTGTACACACACACACACACACACACACACACACACACACACACACACACACATACGTATATATATGTATGTATGTATATATTAATTCTCTCACTGTATTTTTTAATTCTTTGTTTAATTTCTTCTATAGTCTGATTTACATTTTCCGAATGCTAATTTCGAAAACACTGTTTTTCTTAATATTTTCCTTGTAACTGAGTAAATTATATATATATATTTGTATTTGTTTAATGTTTTGTTTTGATTGACATAGCACCAATTGCAGGATATGTTTGTTTCAGATTTAACCCATAATGTCACCGTGATAAGCGCAAACATTTCACTCTTAGCTCTAAACAATAGCTATTTTTTTCTTCTGTTGAATTTTCTATTCTGTATATAATCTTTTGCCAATATCCATAATTATAGTTTTCAAATCTCATTATTACCATAATTATTATCCATAAGAGTTAGAAATATTTCGAAAACGAGGAACAACTTTTATTAAAAGTAGACATGGAATATAAATGTTGAGTGTATAATTACTAGAGTCCTTCTTGTCTACCTACTACAGTCATCGCTGAATTCCACGCCTTACTGGTGTTATTAATATTTTTTTCTTGAAATTCAACTTCCAAGCAGTTTGCACTATTGCTACCCGAGACTCAACTCTTTCATCTCATCCATTTTCGAGGAAACGACCTCTCACTCTATTATCAGCAACTCCGCCTCACTTTCCACATCTCATCAGTTCATTAGAGAAAATAGCGATGAATGAAATCAATTATTCCCTCCCTTTCTCTCTCCACTCTCTCTCTCTCTCTCTCTCTCTCTTTCTCTCTCTTTCACTTTCTTTTTGTTTCTGTCTTTTTCTCACTTTCATCTCTTTCTCTTTCTCTGTCGCTTCCCGCTTCACGTTTAGATATCAAAATAGCCAAACACTATTTATTGACTTCATGTTTGTAGCCTTGTGAAACCTGCCTGTTTCTAATTTTGTTGATCATCTATCGATGTAATATCAGGAACTATTTTGCATCGTTCCAATCATATATATTTATATATATATAAAAAAAAACACTAGAGCATGGCCCACTGCTTTACACCCAGAATAAGGGATATGTTATTTCGTTGGAATATATATTTCATATTCAAGAAATAATTAAGTAAAGGAATATAAAGCGAAATTGAATTAAAATAAATTCTAATAAATCTAAATACATATGTAACTGTTTTTATTACTATATACTTTATTTACAAATAATCACGCAAACAGGATATGTTGACAATGTTTGTGTATAAAATATTTTCTGTGAATCTAATATTGAATGCTGTGTGATTTTTTGTTCTTCATTCATGGCAAACTTTTCAAAAATAAAATTAGTTATAAAATAGATGTAAGGAAAAATTTCATTTAAGTACTTTCTGAAATGATTCGGTACAGGTAATTGAAATGGATATTATTTATGATTCATCTAGGATACTTGTCTATCGAGTTCGAGATCGATATAAAACAGTGATTGATAGATAGATAGATAGATAGATAGATAGATAGATAGATAGATAGATAGAAAGATACATACATAGATACATACATATATGTATACATGCATGCATACATACAGACATACACACACATACATACATACATACATACATACATGCATACATACATAGATACATACATACATGCATGCATACATACATATATCTCTTGGAAAATCAAAGAAAAAGAGGATATCTGTGGACAACTGCTTCGATACCTCCAGCTTCTATATCCAGACTATGAGTTCATGTACCTTATCTAATAAATTTACTGTTTTGATGTGATGCAGGATCAGAAGATATTGTCATAAATTTCTATCTTACGACGTTCTGAATTTAACTTCAGCTCAGATTTATGATACCCTTTATAATTCTTTATAATTCTTTGGAGATCTCTAGGCTTTGAGTTTAAATACCGCCGAGACCAAATTTACTTCTTTTTGAGCAGTCGATAGACAAAGTACCATTTTATTAATGGTGTCGAGTATTTTCCTCATAACTTTTTACCGGGAAAAAATTGACTCTTCAAACCTAGAGAGGGATGGGCACTTCCGATCCTAAGATGCACGTGAGATAGTGTCACGTGAAAAGATATGATAAATAAGGAAATTCTTATTTTAGTCTTTTCTCTTTTTTTCTTTTTTGTTTTGCTTAAATGTTTGTATTTAGTTGGGTTTTTCTTGGTCGCATTCACTCTAACGAAAGACAGAGATAAAAACCATTGCTGCGAAACGTAACTGTGAAGCTGTTGTATTTATATATATGGTTACCTAGTTAAAACTTTTATAAGATGAAGTTCTGCTCTTTGTACAGGAAGTTTCATCTGTCTTAAAACTTACTTTCCTATAATACAAACAGCGACAGCTTGCCAAGGAACATCAAATATGCATGGCATCGATTTCTGTGACTCCAAATGATAATAGCGTTACGATAATTTATATACTATTACCAAATGTCTAGCGGGAGCAGATTGATTTGAGAAAAAAAATTTTAAATCGATGTAAACATACAAATTTTACATGTCAATCAGTTTTGACCTATTTGACATTTCTGTCTCTTCTTGGCCTTTCTGTCTTTGCTTTGTTTTATATTTGCACAGTTCTAAATCTAATTTGAATAACTTGGGAGAATCGATCGTACTGTTGTAGTGATAATAGATTTAGTATCTATCTCATGGCCATAGCAAACATCAGAACCTAACGGAATTTCTTGTGACGTAGAAATCTAAAGGGCAGTATCGACAATTACCATCTCCAACAAATCACTGATATTCTGTTGTTCTGTATCACATTCTTTTCCGTCACTCCATACTAATTTTAACCAGGTTTGTTATTTAGTTTCTGGAAATCTTTCAAGATTTCTACAATGTCTAGACGCGGAGAAACAAGAGGATAAGACTGGCGACAGTCCGAACAAATATTATCTGGAAAATAAAAAAAACTCTGAAATGGACTTCCGCGGAACATATGCTTAGAAGAAAGGACATTAGACGGAATGGCGAAATGACAGAGTGGACACCGCGTCCAAAACAAAAAAGGATAGGAAGGTCATGCAGTCAAATGAAGAATAAAAGAATAAAAGAATGTGAACATAAACATGAACGTTTACATGTTGACGTTTACATGTTAATGTATTCGCTAATTTACATGTAAATATATGTTAATGTATTAATGTTGATATGTTAATATATTATCTAATTTATTGTAACTCCGATTATTTAAAACGAATTTCCCAATTTTTCCATTGCAAATGAAAACCTGTCATATGAAATTCAAATATCCAAAAGATTCCTGAAGGTTCTTAAGAATGAGGTCATATTCTGAATTTCATGATTCGTAAATTTTTAGTTATATTTCAGAACGATTTACAACTTTCAAGTGTGTTTCATTTCATATCACACGCAACACGGCATCCTTTCAATATCGAATTATCATAGCACGATTTGTTATGAGTCTCATGCTTCTGAAAGAAAACTTGTGATTGAAATATCATCCTTTAAAATGATCCTTCACCATACCGATATAACATTTCGCTTGTTTACTAGGCTACACAACCGTACACGCATACACATACATATGTGAATGTGTCTGTGTGCATGTGTGTGCATGTGTGTGCATGTGTGTGTGTTTGAGTCTGTGCGTGTGTATAGGTGTTTGTACATATATATATATATATATATATATACATATATATATATA
>NC_068999.1:7442343-7443141 GCF_001194135.2 Octopus bimaculoides | reverse complement strand
TATATATATGCGTGCATGTATATGAGCGTGTGTATGTATCTATTTATATTCAAAGTGTATAACTTTAGCATACACTTTGATCTTTCCAATCTTCAAGGGGAATGAGAAATAAAATTCTGTAATTCGTTGACCAGAATCTCTCCTGTCAAAGTAAAATATGGCTTCACTTCATTTGCCATCAAAGATTACTACCTGTCCGTTCCTGAATTCCTCTATAAAGATGTACTCAATTTTGCAAAATTCTTCTTGCCCAATAGAGCTTCAGGAAATACGACTATTTTATACGAAACTAAATCAACTTTATGCGACGTTAAGATCGTCCGTATAAAAAAAAAACTACTACTTGATATTTGTACGTGCTCAATGTATTTGGTTAAAATTTATATCGCCCTTGCTACCGACATTGCGAATTTCTACGCATTCTCCGAGTAATTTACATAAAACCAACCGCTAACGAACAGAGATTATTAAAATGGCTGCGGAGTTTCTTAAAATATTGAAGGATATAAAATAATTCTCGATTTTAATTTCAAGATTGTAAACTTTCCCGATGATACACCTCACTCCAATTTCTCCGATTTTCTTTCTTCGGAAATGCTAACGAATTACTCGACAACGTCCAAAATGCAGTTCGATAATCTAGTTAAGATTATTGCTTCACGCATTTCCAGTTTATGTGCCTACTATCTGCTGAAATTTCCTATCTGCTGAAACTAAGCAGATTCTGTGAATGTAAAGATAGATAGATAGATACATACATACATACGTACATACATACATACATACAAATATATATAT
>NC_068999.1:7440404-7440959 GCF_001194135.2 Octopus bimaculoides | reverse complement strand
ATATATATATATATATACAGATGTACATGTAGCTATATCGCTACATGTATGCAAAATTCTTAAAACTGTGTATCGCAACTTCATTTACATTCTCCCTATACACAACATATTTTCGAGCAACACCGTTTAATGAGCGTGATTCATTTATCAGCCGAAAGCCATGTTTCAGCTAATTGATTTTTAGAATTCGAATGGTTTCTAAATACCAGAACTAATCTTGCTTCTCTCAGTATATTAAGTTTTCTGTTTCCATAAATCAACCTGTTTCCACCTCTCAGCTTTTTTTTTATTTCCCTATTCTTCTGCCTCCTTCCTTTTCGAAGTATTTACGTTTTAATTTTCAATATTTCGAAAGAGCTCACATGTAACATCGCATATCATTAATTTTGTACGAGTAATATCTTTTTTAAAACTTCGTTGTAGTAGTCTGAACAATCGAGAGAAGACTAACAAATGAAGATTCATACTATATTACATTCGGCTGTTTTAAATTTTTCTTTTTCAATCTCCTTTTTATCTGTACTACATAACTATATTTTATAGGCTCGCACGCCC
>NC_068999.1:7438972-7439636 GCF_001194135.2 Octopus bimaculoides | reverse complement strand
GTTGCACGTATCAAGGTTCAAGCACTTAAGTAGATCAAATAAATGCGCCCTTTTAAAGCCTAGCCAGGCTCATGGGCCCGGTTTCCCGGTTTCAGTGGTGTTCCCCAGCTGGACGGGACGCCGGTCCATCGCAGCGTCACTCATTTGTGCCAGCTGAGTGGACTGGAGCAACGTGAAATGAAGTGTCTTGCTCAAGAACACAACGCGCCGCCCGGTCCAGGAATCGAAACCACCATCTTACGATCATGATGCTGACACCCTAAACACTAAGCCACGCGCCTCCACTATGCAAGCAATGAAACTGACTAACAAAAAAAAATCGTTTTGAAATGCATGTATGAAAGCATACATATATATTCGTTCAATACGCACAGGCACGCGCACAAACACACACATAAACACTGTCACCAACATGCATACATACATACACATACATACACACCTACTAACATATGAAATGATGCTAAAATGCGTATATAGCAATACATATATATATGCTCACATATATGTATACGAACATACACATGGGAACAAATATATAAATATATGAATAAATATATATATATGTATATCTTCATATCAGTTTCTATACACACATACACACATTCACACACTTACACAGGCATACACACACACGCATATGTATATATATATATATATATAT
>NC_068999.1:7436166-7438744 GCF_001194135.2 Octopus bimaculoides | reverse complement strand
GTAGTGCAATTGTAACAACGATAGAAATAATATGTACATCAATAATTCGATGTATTTCTCTGTATATAAATAAATAAATAGATAAATGCTGGAAACATCAAAATATCAACCCATAAAAAAAGTTGTTTTAACCTTCAAACAATTCAAGCGATTCCACCTAACCTTCTTCAATAACGTCTACAATAAATATTTTCTGTTCTTTCCCTCTTCCTCCCCCCTCTCTCTCTCTCCCTCCCTCATTCTTCCGCTTCTTTTCACAGAACCTATCTTATTCTTAGTCTTTGTGTATTATCTGCATCTCCCTGCTTCTCTACATCCCTGTTCTCTCCTTTCCGATGCTATATTTCATTCCGACTTTTCGAACCAAACATATATATACTTTACGTTATGTAACTTTGGAAAACGAACCAACAACGAGCCTCACTGAGGTCACCCAGTCTTCAAGATATAGCAACCAATTCTCCTTCACTTCCATTTCTATCTCACGTGTCTCAAGAAAAGACACTGGTTAAGGTTGTCCTACTTTCCTGATATGTAGGAAAATGAAAGGATCGTCACGGACGGAGAGCCTGTGTGTTTAAATCTGTTCGATAAGAGCTGATTTAGTGTTAAGACCAAGCAAAATTGAAATATATTCAACGTGAAAATGGATTCCACTTACGAATGGAAAGTTTGAAGGTGACTAAGTGCACTCTGACATTCTCTGACCGCTACCTCGGTGTTAAGAAATATTATTTATATAGCTACAGTTTGAGTATAATCGATATGTGTATTTGTGTGCGCTGTGGGGGTATGATTTCCGCTGGAGAAATGCACATGAATACTTAAAAATATATGTATATATATATTACAATGTTATGAGGTCATCGTGTTTATATCAATATTTATATTTATGCTCATTAAATGCATTTCGCATGTTGTATTGAAACAAGTGTAACTACAGAATTGAAGGCAATATCAAAAATTCCGGTTTTTTTTAAATTTGATATATATAGTTACAAATGAACATAGATAAATGAATGTGTATGCATGTGAGTGTATGTATGTGTGTGTGTGTGTGTGCATTCGTGTGTGTGTGCATTCGTGTGTGTGTGTGTGTGTGTGTGTGTGTGTGTGTGTGTGTGTGTGTGTGTGTGTAAACATAGAGAGCTACGAATGAAAAGTGATGTGTAAGATTAGAATTCGAATAACAAGAACTATCAATAAAAGTCGAAATCATGTATTAGCGGTGGCGGGAAAATGTAAATGAACACACAGCGTCCATAACAGATATTGTATTCCAACGAATAGCACTACAGATTCAGCGTCCCAAGATATACTTCTGTTTAGTGTGATACACAGATTGCCATTTACAACTAATACTGCAGTAGCTAATAACGAACTTTTATTCAGTCAGTATGCTACCTGCAACATCAGGGATTTTTGAAATACTTTTCTGCTGTAATGAAGGGTTTTTTTTTTGTTTTGTTTTTTTTGTTTTTTTTTTTCTTGGCATGCAGTTGCCTTGAGGCACATGGAGCGGAAGACTCCCAGTAAGAATGAGAAATGTGTATCGACCATTCCTGCCACCGCTGTTAGGCGATTTCCGTCTACTGCAGCACCTGTTAATTTGGTTTTCTATGATCTCTCAGCACGACAATGACATATAGATTGTAAATATGTATACCGCATACACACACACACACACACACACATATATATATAAATACAGTATAGTTTATTTGCCAACAAAATGTGGCAGTCCTATAAAGGACGATGTTACTGTTGTTTTACCCCCAGGAAAACCAATTTCCAGCTGGCTATCGACACACAGTTTGCGTCCGTATAGTATTTTTAGACCCAGTTCACCACTGTATATGTGTATATTTGTGTGTGTATGTGTGGTCTTGCGTACGTGTGCTCTTGTGAGTGTGTGAGTGTGTGTGTGTGTGTGTGTGTGTGTGTGTGTGTGTGCGCGCGTACTTATATTGTTCGGTTGATGCTATACTTCGATCATCGACAAAGCTCAGTTTTTCCCCAGTATGGAGTACACGAAGGATAATAATTTATGGAGATCTATGAGCATAACATTATAGTATATCAGCTATGTAACTACCATATAGTAGTAGTAGTAGTAGTAGTAGTAGTAGTAGTAGTAGTAGTAGTGGTGGTGGTGGTGGTGGTAGTAGTAGTAGTAGTAGTAGTAGTAGTAGTAGTAGTAGTAGTAGTAGTTGTAGCAGCAGCAGGAGGGGGAAGGAGGAGTACTAGCAAATTGAGTAAGAGTCGTAGGAGTAGGGGTGGTAGGAGCAGTTGTAAGAGGGGGAGGTGGTGGATGGCAGAGAAAACAAGCGGTTTCGGTAAATTATACGGTGTGATTGGATTTGATTAAGTATTGAGGAAAAGAAAAAAAATCTGAACTGATTGATATGGTGTGTGATCATTCGTACAATGAATAGCGAGGCAATATATATATATGTGAGATGTATGTGTGTGAGATGTGTCTGTATGTTCAGGCTTGTGTGTGTGTGCGTGTGTGTTTGGGTATGTGCGCGCACGTGTGACAGGCAGTGTGTATATGCATGTGCATATATATATATAT
>NC_068999.1:7433578-7434446 GCF_001194135.2 Octopus bimaculoides | reverse complement strand
TGTGTGTGTGTGTGTGTGTAGACTCATATACATATTTTTGTGTGTACATACATAAGTCAGCTAATGTACATAAAGGATGGCATGAAATATTCACTTATTAATGAGTTGAAACCCCACCCTTTCTTCTGGAAAACTACAGCCTATCGGAGTCACTCTCCGTGTAGTGTCAACATATTTCTGGTCTTGGTATCCGTTTTCTTCATTTCTCTGATTTGCTATTTTATAATTCCCGCTCTGTACCGAAGTGATGTTGTCCTCCACGTATTAATAGCTTGGATTTTATTCCATCCAGTCAATTTTGAGCGCAACACCAACCTCAGTCTTCGGAAATACTCCATCCTCAGCTGCTCTTTCATTATCACGTTACACCTATGTATTTGTATCCTTCCATTTCAATTTGCATAATTCGGTAATTCTATCCCTGCCAGGGACTGTACCTTGTCTCTTTTTAGGTAGATTACTCTGAACATCTTGAGTCCAAATTCCATTCTAAAATCATTACTAAAATAGTGGACCGTGTTCACCAAGGAACTCACTTTGGCCTCATCTTTGCCATACAGTTTCAAATCATCCATGAAGAGGAGGTGGTTGATTGTTTGAGAATGTTCCTTTAGTTGGTACCGCAGCTTCATTTTCCTGAGTACCAGAGTCAGGGCTATCATGCAGAGAATGAAAAGCAACGGAGATAGCCGGCTTATTACTATTATTATTATTATTATTATTATTATTATTATTATTATTATTATTATTATTATTAAGTACAGTTAACTGCCAGAGCCATGAGAGCGTCGGAAAAAATTACTTGTGGTGGTATTTCTTCCGACCGTTCCTTACATTCAAATTTCAAATCCGGTTGACGTTAATTTTA
>NC_068999.1:7432473-7432815 GCF_001194135.2 Octopus bimaculoides | reverse complement strand
TATGTATGTATATGTATATATGTATATATATATATATATATATATATGTATGTATGTATGTATGTATGTATAAGTGTGTGTGTATATATAGACATATATATATATATGTATGTATGTATGTACGTGTGTGTATGTATGCATGTATGTACGTGTGTATGTATGTACGTCTGAATGTTTAGAGAATGATGACATAATAAAGAATTACAGAAAGAGAATATATATAAGAACAATATAAAAAAAAAGAAAATAGAAGGAATATAGAATTTCACGCAAGTGGCAGTGTGGAAATTACTGCCTGAAAAGAACGTATATATATATATATATATATATATATATAATATA
>NC_068999.1:7430602-7432463 GCF_001194135.2 Octopus bimaculoides | reverse complement strand
ATATATATATATATATATATATATATATATAATATAGGTAGTTAGGTAGTTAGGTAGATAGATAGATATATAGATATACATATACACATATGAATGTGTGTGTATATGTAAATATATATATATATACATATATACATAAGCTCACTTAAGTGAGCTTCTTCTAGCATTTTGACAGACCGGTCACTGGTCAATCTTATATACACAAGTACTATAATCTTTTAATGTGCTAGTTTCCTGGTATTAAATTGATATTAATTAATATCGAATTTTTACCATATTATGTTAATTATACATATATATAGATAGATAGATAGATAGATGTGTGGTTAAAAAGCTCGCTTTGTAATAGCCATGTGTTTTTAGGTTCAATTCCACTGCGCTGTACCTTGAGTAAATTATTCCAACTGTAGCAGTGAAGGGAATGTTTCGTTGAAGTCAAACTGCATTCAGAAGTTGTTCATTGTTGGACAAGTCATTATCGAGCATGATGTCCTTGGAATTCGCCTTAACCTTTCAGTTGCCGATAAAATATAATACCAGTTGAATACACTGACCAATAGTTTTTGTTTAAGCCTGGGTGACTCCCGCCCAGAAAACACCTATGTTCAATGATCAATTGAATGTTTACTTACAGACCTGCTCTTAATATTTTAAGAGAGTAACAGAGAAATCTATCGTACACCACGTAGAGCGATCGCTGAAATGCTTTCTTGTTGACCTGCGTAACGAACGCTGATGTGAGATACAAGGACAATAATGAGCGCTTCAAGATGATAACGGAACATAATAGTTGAATGCGATTGTGGTAGGTTATAACCAGTCTTTGCCTGTAACGGATTGTCCTTCTAAAATGTCTAGTTGATAACTCCAGACAGTAAAGCTTGTTACAACAACGTAAAACTGTTAGAGTAATTACAAAAACAAATTATTTGCAGCTAGACGTATACGGATAAATACGAAATAATAGGAAGCATGCAGTCATTGTTAATTTCTCCATAGCTCTTTCTGCTGTTAACTTTCTTTTATCAATCTTCTAACTTTCTCCTAACTTGCAACTGTACAAACATTGCCTCGACAAACTTGATTAATATTCGAGAAAGTTCTTGTATTTCAGGCTTCAAATGTAAAGTAAATTATAGCCAAATAATTGTTTCATAACGCAACAGTTCTTCCCAAAATAGTGTCAGCTAAAATAAAATTCATTAAACTATCGACAGCACCAGCAACAAACTAGTCTGGAAAACTCGATCATCACAAAGTTGATAATCTCCTCCGCTATATACGTTGCTTGTTTCAATATTAATTAGAACGATCTATTACATTGGAACAAATGAACTAGTGTAATCGACTGAACTGCTCACAATACATAATCTGTATATCATTCCCCGGAGAAATGAAATGTAAAGACAGCAGTAACAAAATTTGAAAACAGAATGAATGAAATGTTTCGCACATACCGCTTTCACGTTACTGCCGTACCACTGCTTTTTTTTATTTTTATGTTTGTTATTCTCATCCTCCAAAAACGTAAACATGCCTCATTTTGTAGTTATCACATTTTGAAGTAATATGCACAGATAAATAGGAGATTAAGGTGTCCCTAAGAGGAGCTCCTATTTGTATTAGTCATATTGCAAGAGAGGCAAAGAGAGAGTGAAAGAGACTACAGACCCACACATCCATCAAACCACGGCACCTCATCGCTACTAACAATTAATTTCCTTCATATGCTTCGGTTACACTACCCTTGATCATTAGGCATGCATTTTAGTTAGTGATCTATGACTAAACAGTTTCAACTTCTCGATAATGGTAATATATATATATATATGTGTGTGTGTGTGTGTGTGTGTGTGTGTGT
>NC_068999.1:7429159-7429737 GCF_001194135.2 Octopus bimaculoides | reverse complement strand
GTTGGAGGAGTTCTAAACAGCACCCTAAACTAACACTTTGGGCTTTGTCAACATTGGCATATTAGCTCTCTTTGGGTATTTGCCATTGAGAGGTTTTTCTTGTCATTTATCAGTCAGAATATCTAAGGCATCAGTTTTAGCACGGGTTTTCATACGCTTAGCTTTTTCTGTGCTTGTTTCCAGTAAGACTAATTCAGGGATTTCTTGTATTTGGAATTCACTTAGATATTTCTTTGCCTGTTTTGTTACTGAGTATGATGCTTTTCTATTTTCATGCTTTAAGATAAGTTTTAACATCCAGTTCTCAGAGTTTTTCAGATAGATGTTTAGCCCAACTGTGGCAAATTTAGTTCCAGTTGTAAAAGTCCACGGCCACCCGATTTTCTTGGCAGGTAAAGTCGTTCTATATGTGCCTTGGGGTGATGATGATGATAACGATGATGATGACGATGATGATGATGATGATAATATTACTAACAGATTGATAGTCTTCTTCGTTCCAGAAAAGGATGTGTTTTTTTTTTGCAATTCTTTTTTTTTTTTGGTTGTAAATTTTTGATTTTTTTGAATACTAATGA
>NC_068999.1:7428424-7429149 GCF_001194135.2 Octopus bimaculoides | reverse complement strand
GGAGAATGTAAATGATAATAATAATAATAATGATAATAATAATAATAATAATAATAATAATAATAATAATAATAATAATAATAATAATAATAATAATAATAATAATAATATTGATGGTGGTTATTATTTTAATGTTGTTGTTATTATCATAATGATACATTTTGTAAGGCAATTGTTATGTTGAATGAATGGAAAAAACGACGCGAACAAAATTATCTCAGAATTTTGTTTTCTATCAGTCTTCGTCGCCAGCTTTGTTGTTCAGCCATGTTTGCAGTTTCAATTCCGTTTGTTTATCGAAAATGATACAATTTGTTGATTGGATTGTCTCTCTTTATTCAGATTTTACAAATAATTACTCAGTATCGTTTTTGTTGTTGTGGTTGTAATTGTTGTTGTTGGTGGTGGTGGAGGCTTTAATGTTAGTGGCGGTAGTGGTGCTGATGAGGTGCTGGTGTTGTTGTCGGTGGTGCTGGTGGTGGCTGAATCGCTGCTGCTGCTGCTGCTGCTGCTGATGATGATGATGATGATGATGATGATGCCACTTTTACTCATACTGATGCTGTTCATCTGTTGTTGCTCTTCGTTATTTCATACTCTTCCTTCATCCTAATTCTTCTCCCTCCAATTCTTCCTCTTCTTTCTCTTCCTTCTTTGTTTCATGTATTTCTCCTCTTCCCCAGACATTCCTCATCTTGTTTCTTCTTGTTTTACTTCTTCTTCTT
>NC_068999.1:7426456-7428414 GCF_001194135.2 Octopus bimaculoides | reverse complement strand
ATTAAACTTCGTTTCTTCTTTATCTTCTTGCTTTTTCTGTTACTTCCTCTTCTTTTTTTCCTTCTCATTCTTATTATTCTTCTTATTTCTTGTTTCTTCTTCTTTTTCTTCTGTTCTACTTCTTGCTTTTTTTCTTTTTCTTCTTGCTTTTTCCATTTCTTCTTCCTTTTCTTCTACTTGTTTCTTCCGTTTCTTCTTCTTCTTCTTCTTATTATTATTATTATTATTATTATTATTATTATTATTATTATTATTATCTTCAGTGTTGTTGTTTTTATTTCGATGTTTTTGTAGTTGCTGTAGTTCTTGTTGTTGTTGTTGTTGTTAGCGAGAGAGCATGAGAGAGAGGGAGAGAGAGAGAGACAGAGAGAGACAGACAGAGAGAGACAGACAGAGAGAGACAGACAGAGAAAGAGAGACAGAGAGAGAGACAGGGAGAGATAGAAAGAGAAGGCGCGAGAAATATACGGATTATCATCTATGTTACAACAGAGTTATTTGCCTGGCCGCTTTCATTTTGAAGTGATATAGAGAACAAAAGACGAAGGAAACGATATTTCATAATTACCACCTCGTAGACAGATTTTGACAGAAATGAAAGCGAAAAGGCAGCGAAGCCAATTTATATAATACCGTTATAAATGCCATTGTCAAACAGATCAGTTTCCTTCTCATCAAATTCGCAAAACTTATACAAAATAATTCCGACTTTACTTGCGCTTACTCGCTTTTCTGATTCTCGGAGAAAGCAACCTAAAGATCGAACGAAATGTTTTGTTAAATAAATACCCGTTCCGTAGAGATCAGTCATGCTACAAACTACGTCTTCCCATCTATATTATACTAAAATTCAAATTAATGTCTGTTTTCCTGCCATTTCATTAAGGTGATAAAGATTACAAATAAAATAGTCATTTCTTCCTTCAAGAAAAAAAAAAAACTCAAGTCGAAAATGCCGACACTTCAAAGAGGAGTCGTCCGTCCACCCTTTTTCTTTTCTTTGTTTGCCCCGTAATCATTTATACATCTTTTGGAGTGCTGTAGATTTGAAAGATAAAAATTGTCCCTGTATTTTTATGAGATATCTTTTAATCACATGCATACTGTTGTATGTCTAGACATACTCATATATACTTAAATGATAAACTTCTGGAAAGTTTTCCAGATTTTCACAGTTCCAACGATGGCCAGGGTCTGTAGACTTCGAATCAGCTTTCTCTTTTCTAGCTTTAAGAAGCCTAATTTCTCAAGCTTGGCATTTAGGCAGTGTGTTACATATACCAGTGCCCCAATAGTGTGTATACATATGTATGTATATACGTATCTATGTATGTATATTGCTGTGCAAGTAAGAGGTCGCTTCGCCACTGTATGCTCTCGGATTGAACCCCGACGCGTGGGTACATTTAACCAGTGTCTTCTGCTAAGTCGCAAAAAATCTGAGAGTGAAATGCATCAACGAAAACTTTGCGGGAGCTAGTAGTAGGTATGTATGTGTTTGCATGAGTGTGTAGGTGTGTCTGTTTGTATGTGATTGAAATCTAAGTACTTATTTTATCGCATCTGTCGGAAATCAGTAAACGTCTATTTATATGTCTGTCTTCAATTCATTTGATATCGTTCGATACCATATTCAATATGTTTCATATCACATGGCAAAAAAAAATCCTTCATTTTTGTTTATGTACGTAATTTAGTGGCGCAACCACTGATAATAATCGCTATGTTACGCACCAGACTTTAAAATAAGTCTCAGAATAGATATGAGCAAGCAAAATCATTCAAGCCAATACTTCTGAATAACTGCAGGCAATTGGCTGAGTCCAGGAAATGATTATGGGTTGTGTGTGCGTATACATATACATATACACACACACACACAGAGAAACACACGCACACACAAACATATATACTTTGTATACACTTATTAAATATATACATATATGCGTATATATATA
>NC_068999.1:7425318-7425831 GCF_001194135.2 Octopus bimaculoides | reverse complement strand
ATATACCGTATTGGCTAATAGTCACCTAACAGTAAATCAAAACCAATACATGCATTCTGACAGACACACACAAATATATATAAATAAATATAATATTGTTTTGAAATGTTTTCGATTTTAAATTGTCATTAAAAACCTGATACAAAGAAGAATTTTTTTCTTTTTCTTTTTTTTTTTGTGGAACATTGTAAATTGTACAAGGCCAACTTCCTGAGAATCTACTTTTAGAAAAATAATAAATTTTTTTGACTTTCGTGGAGACTGAAAGTCAAATGTCACCAACTTCATACGCTTCCGATAATTTAAGTGAAATGTAACATTTTGAAAATCGTAGTACTTGAAATCAAATTTCTTAATTACCGATGTTGACATGTCTAGCACGTATCGAATATTTATTTACAATTTTTGGTATTTTTTTCATATGTTTTTTTGTCATATTGACCTTAAGGTATAAAACACACACACTCACAAACACACACATTCACACACTCACAAACACACACACACATACAC
>NC_068999.1:7419645-7425044 GCF_001194135.2 Octopus bimaculoides | reverse complement strand
TATATATATATATATATATATATATATATATATGTATGTATGTATGTATGTATGTATATATATATATTTATACATACATACGTGTATATGTATATGTGAGGGAAGGGCTATTCAAGTACCTCGACTCCAATACCTGACTGCTCCTTTTCTGTGTATTTTATGGAACCTGAAGTAACGAAAGGCAATGTTGATTTCGGCAGCATTTGAACTCAGTGCATAAAGAGTCAGAAGGAACATCATTAAACATTTTGTAGGAGGCACTCGCAACCTCAAATGCTCAAGCGATTAGAATCACTCAAGATTTGTATGTCTCTCGCAGTCTAAACAAAATCATGAATACACAGAAACATCATTGTATAAAAGGAAGTATACCCTCGTGTCTCTTCGTATTTTGTTTTGCTTTGTGCTTGAAAGGAATCTAACAATGATATTTGTGTGTTTTGATTTAGCGACTACTTGATGGCACCAATGTTTAGCTTTAGCCTGGAGATCTGATGTGATAAATAAATTCTCTAATAAAGATATTTATATATCCTCACAACATACTACATTCATTAACATAAGGGAAGTTTGGGACAAGCAACGTTTCGACATTGGTCTCTTTTCAACCTAAGCTATCCTAGACTAATAATGTACCTATCAGCAAATAATTCGGGTAGTTTTGTTTTTGTTTTGGTTTTTCTTTTTCATTATAACATAGAGCCACAATCTCTTGTTAAATCCATTAGTCCTAATTTTTGCTGGTTTCCTTACACATACATAGTGTTTTAATATTTATACATTGCTACATCAACAAAAGTGTTTCCTTTTTGCCGACTTTTTAACCGATCATATCTAGTTGAATGCTTGAAACAATAAACATTTTGTACATCAACCAACAATTGAATAACTAATCGCTCATATCTCTTACATATGAACTTGTACTCTGTAACAAACGTATTAACTTTCGTCATTTCATATTTTTACAAGCTTTACTGTTCAGTCTTCTTCATTATCACGTTGATATTTCAGGTTATAGACGGTTATGCCACAGCTTACTGATAATGCAGATTTTCTACCGAAATAATATATTTCTAATTTATCTCTTTGTTGTCTTTTCATTTTTACTCTTTACAAGATCCAAAGTATATCTCATGAAGAGAAATGTCTCCGCTGTATCAAATTGCGGTAGTGCTGCATATTAAAACTTAATCCATCGCATGATCCAAGAAAGAAAAGAAGAACCAAAGACATACAATGGGAGAAAGAGACAGACAAACACACATAAAGAGATTCTATTTACTCCTTCGATAAAAAAAAAAAGTTTTATCAATAGGTTAAGGCTATGTCAAGATTAGCTACACACTTGACGTAATACTATATGGGAGTGGTGTTGTTTAGTAAACATAAAAAGATATGTGATCAATAATGACAGCCGAAAGGGAGACGGGAAGAAGTAAACAAATTAGTGTATTCAGATATCGATTTTTTGCTTTTCATCTACTTAAGGTTGATTATATAAATTAGCATCAGTTCAACCCTGATGGAACAGACTTGTGATCAAAGGAATTTCATTTGCAAAATCTTCAAACCGGTGATGTTGTTCGTGTATATTAAAATGGCGGCTCGATAAATAATCATTGATAAAATAGGTACCAAGATCAAAAATAATTCTTATTGGGTGAAAAACTTTGGAGGTTGTTCCCCGACATAACACAATCCAGTAACCAGGAAAAACACTAAATGAACATGTGTGCATGTGTGTGTATGTGTGTGTATGAGTGTATGTAGGTACGTGTATATAGATAGATACATACATATATACATAGCTACATCTACGTGTGAGTGTGTTTGTGTGTGTGTGGATGTGTATGTATATGTCGATAGATAGATAGATAGATAGATAGATAGATAGATAGATAGATAGATAGAAGAATGCCAAACAATTTATCTGCTAATGTAGCAAGAATTTTGACATGACTCCATCCGTAGTTACTCACTGACACTCGCATACTCTTTAAATATGGATTTATACTTAGTTACACATACATGCATGCAAATATGTGTCTGTGTCTGTGTTTGTGCGTGTGTGTCTATGTGTCTGTGTGTATGTGTGTGTGTATACACATGCAAACATTACTATACTTATAGGGAAGCTGCAAGCATTTTTCCGTTATGTAATGAAAAAAATATTTTTAGATGAGACTGCATTAATACACTTCACAAACACTTCAAATCAACTCAAAGAGAGGATTAATTAATTAATTAATTAAAGAGAGGATTAATTATGTCACTGCGATAACTAAAGATAAAGTGACATCAAACACTTTGCTACATCTTCAAATTCTTTATGTCACCTTCCATCTTCAAATTCAAATCTCCCAATTTTCTCCCACTCTTTCACTTGTTTATTGTAACTTACTCTCCTCCTCCTCCTCTTCCATCTTAGAATACCTGGTCATACTTTCTGTCTCTTTTTCTTTATCTAACGTGTTTATTTAATGTGTTTCCACTATTTCCAAATCACACTTTGTCTCTGCTCACATCCCAATCTCCTCTCTATCTATCTATCTATCTATCTATCAATCTATCTATCTATTCATCTATCTCTTTATTTCTCTCTCTCTCTCTCACACATACACACACACGGTATCTTCTATCGGTGTTATCAACACCAACATCACCATTACGGCCTATGGCAATACCATGTACATAACTTCCAACTGTTTCTTAAATTTATTTCATTTTCAAAAGCTAATAGAATCTACAAACAGAATTTTAATCATTTTATGAACATCTGCTTTCAAACTGACGACTGTTCTGATCTAGACATTTACTGATAACGCGAAACAGTGGGATGGAAAACTTGAAGAACCATTCCTTTTGCTCTTCATGCGATTCCTCGTTCAATCACCATCTTCAGTTCATCTACTGTTACTGGTTTTGTAAGTGGAAGCAGTCTACTGTAATCAATGTATAGATAATCACTTTTCAATACTGTCAACTCATTTAAAAATTTCCAGAAATTCTTGTGGAAAAATAGTGTAAATATTTATGTTTTCATTACATTTTATCATGTCGTAAAGATACTGTAAAGTACATTATATAATATACATTACAATATTTTTTTAATTTGATGTACACTATCATAGAGTTGTACAGTTTTCATGAAGCATTGTCTGATGTATTTAAATGTTTTTAACTATATTATTTTACCTGGTATTTCAATATTTCATAGTCAAGACCCCTTCTCTAGTAATTTCCTGAGGAGGGGTCTTAAACCTAAAATATTGAAATACCGCATAATAGTACTCATCAACGATCTATATTTTTAGGGTTTTTTCTTATAACTTGCGTTGTTTTGGGCTTTAAGAAAATTATTTATACCGTTTATAACCTGTAAAGTACTCTTATAATATCCTCCGTCTTATTTCGTCTGTCTTTACGTCCTGAGTTCAAATTCCGCCGAGGTCGACTTTGCTCTCATCCTTTCAGGGTCGATAAATTAAGTTCCAGTTGCGTACTGGGGTCGATCTAATCGACTGGCTCCTTCCCCTAAAATTTCGGGCCTTGTGCCTAGAGTAGAAAAGAATATTCTCCATCCTAATTTATGCTCTAACCTGTATATACTTCTGTATCTCAGCTTGCGTCAATTGACTTCTGCTTTGATGATGTCCTTTGTTCATTTGTAAAAGAGACTATTGCTAATTAGTATCAAAAATTATTCAGTCTTTTAACTTTTCTTGTATTCTTTGCAGGGAATCGCCTTTTTCTCATTTACCTGGACAATGGGTTTCGTGCTGTGTAAAATGGTTCACTATGTACAAAATGTCTCCATGATTTGCTCTGTTATGACGCTTACAATGATGAGTGTAGAGAGGTAGGTATCTGATAGTTTCTTTGCTTTTGTTTAAGTTAGTCATTGATGAGAAGTCTCAAACTTAACTGTTTCTCTCCCACTTTAGCGCGATGAACGCAACCTATACCAATCGTAAATATCTGCATTTCAATGCCTGCAGGCAAACGAAAACAAAATGGGTGGAGTGGGAGCTGAGAAAATGTTCATTTTTCAAAAGCTCTCAACAATAGCCAAATGGCTAAATACCCTCAATGACCGATGGCCGGGTGTTAAACTTGGCGTTATGTTAGGTCTAGAGTATGGTAATCAAACGATAAGTAACGGTAACTCTTTTGTCACCTTATTTTTGTTAAAAAAGGACTGCCTGTATGTATACACACCGTGTGTGTATACATATGGTGGCCGTCCACTCGTGACCTAAGAAGACCATTGCTGACCTTCAGGAACATTGTGCGCTCTAGGGCTAACTTATATTTTGCATTTGCGGCTCCGTTGGTGGCTAATGAGCCCTGCTCTTGACAATCATACCCGAATACAAACATTGCAAACCAAGCTTTCCCCAATCACTACACCAGCAGTGCGCTTTTGAGCAGTACGCTTAAGTTCTTCGTGCATACACACACACACACACATATATATATATATATATATACACACACTCGGAAGCAGGTAGAAATGTGCTCGCATGGATGTACATATGTCTCTATTTGTCTTTCATATGACTCTAAATACTAGACCACAAATTGTAACATAGTTAGTTATATAATTCGAACTAGCCTACCGGTACGCATTCTTCAAATGTTGGAAAGTGCAGATAGGAATTGCACTGCAATAACAAGTTGATAATTGCAATATAATTAAGATCAAGGTCTGCGACATGATTTTATAAGAATACGTAAAATGTCTACCCCATACTGATCTTCAGTATGTTTGCCATTCTAGAGCGATATCGAATCATACGTTTTAATTAATATTTCAATTAAAAGACGGTTTCTTGATATAACGTGCATTTCTTTCCGTTAGCTCCAGGCTCTTTTATCTTAATAGTATGATGTATTGTTCAATATTTTTACTAAATTATATGTGGCGCCACTTCAGTGCAGTGACTTCAATAAATGATTCATGTAAGCGCTGTACATCAAATATTCCGACAGCCGAAATGTACGTATGTATATACGTAGATATATATGTGAGTGTATGTGAGTGTGCGAGCGCGCGTATTTGTGTTTGTATCCAGGTACGTGTGTATTAGTATAATACATATATACAGAGACACTTGTACAAGTAGGTATATTAGTCAATGAAATTCCAACGTTTATTTTTTACACTTGTACAATATTGCATATTATAATATCAGAAGTATTGCCATGCTTCCTATAATCTTCTGGTGTTTGTAGTAGCAGTATTAACCGACTATAGAAAACAATCAGAATATCAAGGGGGAAATGAACGTGCATACATATATATGTGTTTATATATATGGGTTTATATATATATATATATATAAATAAATTCAAAAAGGCGTTATTATTTTTCTGTAATAATGCCCTTTATATATATA
>NC_068999.1:7412154-7415195 GCF_001194135.2 Octopus bimaculoides | reverse complement strand
ATATATATATATATATATATATATATATATATATGTGTGCGTTTGTGTGTGTGTGTGTGTGTGCATGGGAATAATGCAGCATTCCCTTTAGATATTAAACCTTTTGTTGTTTCGCACAGTTCTGAATATAAAAAAAGAACAGTATGCAATATTTTGACCAGGTCTGCAACTGTTCTTAGGTATACAATAACATCTTCATAGCACTAACGCCTCCCCCTTCGTATTCTCAGACACCCCTACTAACACCACACCAATTGCAGGGATCACATGTATGTTATGATGACATGTCTGTGGAGCGATGTGTGGGGTGAGTGTAGTTTCCTTTGAAACAAAAAGAAATAGCACTTTCCGTCATCTGCTTTCCATCCTTAGTAATTTCTTACCTGGCTGAACGACAAACATAATATATAGAAATGTGTATATTCTAATGAATGATAATGTTTTACTGTTCTCTTCGCAAATTTAAAAGTCATTTGTCTTAACTTCAGTTAAATTTAACGAGAATTTAACGATCTATGAACGGACAGTTCTTGCATTGCAACGTTATATTGCGCTATTTTATAAACAACATTGAATCAAACGTTATCGCTTGTTACTTCCATTAAAATGCATTACGTTAATTAATCGGATTTTCCTGTTTAAAGTCAATTCAATGATATTTATTTCAGCAACTTGTCGAAGTCGGATATTTCATGAAAGGTTATTTGTGTATCAAGGAATGGTCAACGCCAGAGATGAGTAAATTATATGAACTCTACATGTTCTTTATAATGCTCGTTATTCCAACATGTGTAATGATTGTGGCCTATTCTGGTATTTACTGCGAAATGGTTAGTGTTACAGCACGAAGAGCAGACATGAGAACTGGCAGGTAAGTTAACAATTGGAATAGATTAATCACACGTACTGTCCAAGTTTATAGCGGAAATTTATAACAACGATCATTAAGGCGGCGAATAGGCAGAACATTTAGGGCGTCAGACAAAATTCTTAGCGGTATTTATTTATATTCTGACGACAAATACTTCATAAGAGTTCAACTTTGCCTTTCGTTATCGGTGTCGGTAAAACAAAGCTCCAACCCTGTACTGGGAACCGTGTAACTGACTAAAGCCTCCCTTTAAAATTGCTGCCCATGGACCAACATTCAGAACAATTATGATGTTTATTCATTACTCTGTTTATCCACGGTTACCATAACATAATCTTCTGTACTTTCGTTATGTACATTATTAAGATACGAGATGGTATTAGGTATTAAAAGGTTCCAGGACTAATTATGCTTAATAAAAAATAACTTATTTACCTAAGTTTTAACGTCATCTCCTTCGAAAAATCACCGTGCGCAGTAATACACCTGTCACAGCGTTCTTTCCACTTTTGGAATACGGCCTGGAAGCCGTTTTCCATAAGCAAGTCGAGGACTGGATCTCGACAACGGTGTTAAAACGGTGACCTTTGATCTGCATTGTCATCTTGAGTAAGCGGTGTAAGTTCACTGACGCTAAATCTGGTGAATGGGACGGGTGCAGAAGCGAGCGATACCATCTTGTTTTTGGCGAGAAACTAGCGAATGAGGACAGCTCCGTGGAGAATTCAATTCTTTGTGCTTCACAGATCCGGTCGTTTTCACCAAATCTCCTCCCTCAAACGCTTCAAAATATCTCAATAGAACAGTTGGTGGACGACCTTCCATGGGAGTTCAATAAAGTACCGACTACGTACTTTAGAAGTATAATCCAGCAAACCCATCACGCTTAATGTCTGGCATTTTACTAAAGTAGAGAAATTTTCACACTATAGAGTCAGCTTCTTGTTTCACAAAATTGACGACAATTAACAAAAGTATTCCATAAGAACAATACATGAACGCCATAAGAACAATGCAAGAACGCATTAATTAAAACATTAACAGGTGTCTGTGTTGGAAGCGTACTTCTAAGCGCAAGAATCTGTACGTTTCAAGTAGTTTTTAGTTTGCAAGCACTGATTTTGTGGAAGATGAGTTATCAAAGTTTTACAGTTGATACAGCCTTCTCTCTTCTTCCTTTTCTCTCTCACGTCCGCCCCCTCCTTCTCTCTAATCGTTTATTTTTTCTTGAATGGAAATTTTGCCTAAACATCTAAAATTTTAAATAGTTTCTCATGAATAAATGACGTCCATTTTAAACTTAGTGATTGCAGTTAATTTTTTTCTGTCATACTTCAACTATGCTCCTTAGAAACGTCAAATGATTATGTAAAAAGATTACATCAACATAAAGGACGGCATTATAATTCGGAAAAAAGCTATTTAACTAAGAATTTCACTACATTTCACTGCATAATTAAACCAAATAATTAGTAGCCGTTTGGTTTAATTAGGAAGAGGAACCAGCATTTTAAGTAGGGGGAAATGCTGAATGGCATCGTGACTGAGGAGGTGGTAAGGCTTGAAATCGGGATATTTAGCATCGTTGTTAGGCGCTACGCATTTTATGGTCGAGCAGGTTTATAATGAAAGGCAAACAAATCGAAGAGAATTAGGATCAAATTTGAATTGACAGCATTCCATCTGCAACCATTTCGGCTTTTAATTTCACTTCATCGTATCAAGGATACCCAAGGACTAGTTCGCTTACTTTTAAAGACGATGGAGAATAATATAAAATATATTTGGCTGCTATCTTTAAGAAGTTGATCCATCACTTTAAGACACTTGTTGGCAACATATGAAAGTCTAAAATTACCCATTGTACGTGGATAACTGGTAAGTCGTATATAGGACATAAATGTTTTAGCCGAGTGTTTATTCTGTCGGTCTTTTTTGCCGAACCACCAAATTACGGGGATGTATATATAAACGCAGGCTTCTTCCAGTTTCCGTCTACCAAGTCAACTCACAAGAGTTTGCTAGAACCGAAAATATAGTTGAAGACACTCGCCGAATGCGGCATAGAGTGAGACTGAACCCGAAACTATGTGGTTAAGAAACAAACTTCCTCCCACACGGTTACGCATGCGCCTACACACACACACACACACACACACACACACACACA
>NC_068999.1:7409974-7411834 GCF_001194135.2 Octopus bimaculoides | reverse complement strand
GTGTGTGTGTGTGTGTGTGTGTGTGTGTGTGTGTGTGTGTGCGTAATCATGTATGTAGTAGTAAACGGATGAATATTCACATATATTTCTGTGTCGCACAGTCATTAGAGATTAGTGAAAATTCTCGCAAGAGAATATTGTTTCCCCAGTCGCCACTAAATCTGCAGCTTAAATTAGAAACTATCAACGCAACCAAATTATCACGAATTCATTTTCAGCCATTCAGCATGCAAATGTTTTACATCAAAGGCATCTAGTTCCCGAGGTTAACCATTAAATTTGAAATTTAAATAGAAGGAATTTGTGCATTGATTAGCAAAATAAATTCCTCGTCAATGTAAGGAAAATATTCCTGCGTCAAAAACCTCTTGCGAGGGGCTCAGATAATAAAATGACGATGTAGAGTGCTGATATAAAGATATGAAAGGCTGATTTAAAACACGAACTGTTTTGAAAATACAGAGTAATTTACGTTTGAGAATATGTGTGCATATATATACAGGATGCGATATAGCTGAATGATCGATTGATTGAACGATTAATCAAAGAATCGATTAGTTACTTGGTTCAATCTTTATGGACACCGTATAGAATGTCTTGTGCTTATTGCGTTAACCCACAGTAATCTGAGTTCAACTACCGACGATGTAAACTTTGCATTTTACAAATGAAATAAAGACTGAAGTTGCTTTTCCATTCTTTCCGTCTCACGCTGTCATTTTATGTTCTCTGTCTTTAAGGCAGCGATCTGGCAGAAACGTTAGCACGCCGGGCGAAATGCTTAGCGGTATTTCGTCTGTCTTTACGTTCTCAGTTCGAATTCCGCCGAGGTCGACTTCGCCTTTCATCCCTTCTGAGGTGATAACTTATGTACCAGATGCATACTGAGGTCGAACAAATCGACTGCCCCCATCCCCCAAAATTTCGGACCTCGTGCCTAGAGAAGAAAAGTATATTCTCTCACTTGATCTCTCACTACCACACTGTTATCTCTTCTTCTCCCTCTATCTTCCTCTCTCTTTCTCTCTCTCTATCTTCCCCCTCTGTCTTCCTCTCTCTCTCTCTCTCTATCTATCTCTCTCTCTCTCTCTCTCTCTCTCTCTCTCTCTCTCTCTCTCTTTCTGTTTCTCTCAAATTTCTACATAGTCACTTCAACAAGAAGTACAGTAGAATTATATATTATTATTATATTGTGAACCTACTTAACAAGTTATTTCATTATATCGAATGGTTTAGCGACCACTTGGCTTCATTAATACGGTATTTACCAGAATTATAAGTAGGGGGAAACGCATTGCAACGGAAGGAATAATTTCCAAAACATTAAATAAAAACTTGAGAGGCCAGGTACAGCGCACACTACTCCAGTTAACGAAGAATCAGGTGAAGGAATAGAAATTCCTCGTAGAAAAAAATGATTTGAGCTTCTCCAACTGTCTACAGCTTTATATTTTTCACGTGAGAAACAGCCTGCAGTCATCATAGGTGGGGCGTCCATTGGCTAACGTAGTTTTATATAGGTAATGACCGTGACAAACATTTATGGTGAAGGCGGAAAAGCCTTTAATAATATACGCAGACACACGTATATATATTCATATATATATATATATATATATTTTGTTTAAAAGAGTTCCAACACTGTCTGTTTTTTATGTTTTATTTATATTCCTGCAAAACCAATGTGGGATATAGAATATGGAATATACAATATATAATATAAAATAAAAATGGATGGTACAATGAAATAAAGTATTGAATGTCTTATTGAATATATGGAATATGTCTTATTGAATAGATGAAATATTGAGTGTTCAATATATATATATATATATGCATGTATATATGCATGTATATATA
>NC_068999.1:7408092-7409750 GCF_001194135.2 Octopus bimaculoides | reverse complement strand
TATATATATAAACAAATAGCAATATTCATTTTGCTATGTTTAAACTTTACAGATGCTTTGAAGGGAATATTCCACCAGTATTCCCAGTGTTTGTCTAGGTATTCAATAACAAGGGATTCTCTATATTTATTCCGGATCAGCCTTTTCTTCTGAATGGTTTGTTTCTTCCGACAATTTCGTGTCTCATAAGGAGATTGTACATTGATGGTAAATTAGGATAGCTGCTAATAATATACATGTATGATGTCTTCCACAGCAATATGACATAAGCTACATTTTCGCTTGCTTCCTGGAGCACCAAGGACTGTCTTGACTCCGTTATTTATTAGGTATTTAGTAGCAATCTCTTGTTCTTGGATTGCAAATACATAGCCTTCGATGTAGAATGTAACGGTTTGTTTATAGTACTGTCTTCTTCAAGTTTTCAGCAAACATACCTATGCATGGTCTCATTCATCGCTTTCTGCACTGATCTCTTTCCTAATGTAGAATCTGTCGATATTGCATGCTGGTTTAAATGTCTACGTAGTGAATTTCTTCTGCACACCGGTCAAGCATCCCAAATGTTGGAATCAGCACTGGCACTGCAAATGCATCGAGGAATATATTACGGTAAGAGGAGAGTTCCGAGTGCCATACTTTGTCTAATATTCTCGGGTCACTGTACCTTTATTCACAATACCTTTGTATGATATGTTGCCAACAATGCATAGGTACTTGTAGAATTTTTTGTATAGGAAAGGAGAGAGAGTGAAACGATTAATGCACAGGTTTTGTGTCTAGGGGGACTGATTTTCCCCGTTCAATATTCAAATATGAACATTCCTTTAAACCAAATTCTATCCATATGTCAGTTGAAATTGCTGTTATTAACTCCAGCTGTTTTTGGTATTATTATCAGTTTTAGCATGTATGTATGTATGTATGTATGTATGTATGTATGTATGTATGTATGTATATAGTAAGTGAGAAAGAGAGAAATACGTCTGCGTGAGTGATGGTGCTGGATGCATGTTTGTGTCTGTAAATGTTAGTATGTGTCTATATAATTTGTATGACGCATTGTAATTCCTCTACTTATAATAAATATACTTCAGAAAAAAAATTCATTTAGAAACGATTATATTGTGTAACTATTTCCACTTGCTTCACTTATACATTTGAAACTGTATTGTAAAGACAATTGAGCCATTATTCCTAAATGTTTTATGCTATATTTTACCATTTTTTCTAATAAACACCGAATAACGTTTGAAGATATAATTATTACACTGCTTGCCTTCCGTATTTTAGTGTGAACTATTGAATTCTAAAGTAGATGAGGAGAAATGGAAAAGAAATGCAACTGCGCTTCAATAATTAAAAGATGTTTACCAGATATTCCGTCACAGACACACATACACACATACACAACCACGCATATATGTATGAATATACGTGTATGCTTATGCATGTGTGAGCATGTGTGCATGTATGTATATGCATATATATGTGCAAACATATTGAAGCACATAGATGTTATATCTTTGTACGCATGTAGCTTATATATATGTGTGTATGCGCGTGTGTGCGTGTTAGTGTGTGCGTGTGAGTGTGTGCATATATATATATATATATATATACATATACATATATATATATATATATATATATATATA
>NC_068999.1:7405320-7407495 GCF_001194135.2 Octopus bimaculoides | reverse complement strand
ATATATATATATATATACATACACACATATATATATATAAGGATATATATATATACATATGATTACCTGACTATATGCATATTTAAGTAATCATATGAACATGGGCATGCGTGTGTCTCTTTCAATGTGTGAGTGTATATGCATATATGCATGAACGCGTGCTTTTCTGTAAATTAATTTTTTGGTCTTTTTGTCTCTTTCTGCACAAAGTCTTTCAGAAAGTTCTTCGAACCACAATAACTACAAAATGACCAAATCAAACAAGAAAACAGCCAAAAAAATATCTGTGGAAGATGACAAAACGAAAATGCAGGTAACTTCTACTGTATTTCAAATTCTTTCATTAAATTTTTAGTTTTGCTTTTCTTATCTTCACACACACACACAATTATTCTTTGCTGTTTTCTTTGTTTGTTCTTTTGCCATTGCCATACGTGTGTTTATGCAATAAAGTTTATTCTCTAAAAGAACAGCTTGTAGCTTTGCAAATATATTCGCACATCCGTAACATCTCTAGCAGTGAACAGATATTGTTGTTGGTCACCGGAATCATTGCTCGTGATTGCGATTCTTGCTGCTGTAAGCATTTCTGAATGGTTTTGCGAACAAACCTGGAGGCCCGTGATATGGTGAGAAGAGTTCTGCGGCTCATGTTCATACGTCATGGATTCAATTTCTGGACTGAGCTGAGCAATCTACTCATATATTCTCTATGCGCTTGGTATAAACAAACACATGAAAGTAGGTCACAGTCAAACGAGACATCTCACACCAGGTCCCTTTTACGGAGACATCAACGTTTCGTCATTCTTTTGACTTATCAATGCCACATACCGAACAAGTTCTGTTCCAAGTTATATCGCCGCCTATGATTATATATGTGTGTGTAGCATAACACGCTGGGGCATGGCAGCAGATTGTGTCTAAACCAATGGTTTAGACACAATCTGCTGCCATGCCCCAGCGTGTTATGCTACACATATATATATAGACGGTCTTCGCGCTCCGTCCACCAATTACAAGCCATTGATCGCCCCACTCGCCCAAGTTATCACGCAATGGCTACATGCAGAAATAGAAGAAAATATTTTGATGAAGATATTATTTATCTCAAGATTTATACACAGTTATCTATATTTTTATCAAATATTTTCAAGCATTATCGGATTATGATTGACAAATTAAATTTAAATATGAAATGTTATTATGACATGTAAATGTTTCTTGGTTATTTCCCCAGGTTCTGAAGATGTTAGCGGTTGTTGTCCTGCTGTTCGTTCTGTGCTGGGCACCAATTCTTATCAACAACGTTTTGGTGGGTTTCGAAATCCTACCCGTCCTTCACTACGGTCACATGAAACCCGTTCGCATGGCTTTCCACCTCATGTCTTACTTCAACAGTTGCATCAACCCAGTCGTCTATTCATTTCTGTCTAGAAACTTCCGCGAGTCATTCAAACATATATTCCGTAACTTGTGCAACAGAAGTCTACGACCAACGAACGGTCGTGAACGATCTACTAGAAGATCTACCGTGTCCTTCACAACAAGGTCTACCTCATTTAATCAGAATCGTCGACATCACAACAAAAGCAGCGAGGAGAAACTGGACCACAGCAACTCCAGTTCAGACAACGTCAAGATCACCATTGTATCGTGTTCTGAAGATGCCTGAACTGGTCGAGGTTAATCAATGAAATATATTATTCATCCATTTGTAAATGGGTTATTTATTATATAATGTACCGTTTTGTTCAATCAGTCGTTAAATATCTATTATTATCAAATTAGATTTGATTCAGGTTATCATATTTTATAATGAAAGTATTAAATAATTGTAAAAACACAAATCTAACGTTCTTGAAGTTTGTTTTGTTTGTTTTTTTGCTTTTTGTTTTTTAATGTTGCTTTCGTTTTGTTTTTGTTTCTGTATTTTTTTGTTTATACTTCAATCTTTTTTCAGTCATTAGACTGCGGCCATGCTGGAGCACCACCTTGAAAAGTCTTACTCGAACGAATTGACTCCGGTCTTTATTTTTAAGCTTGGTACTTATTTTATCAGGTTCTTTTGCTGAATCGTTAAGTCATGGGGATGTAGACACCAGCTGTCCCTCTGTGGGGCGAGGAACACACGCGTATATATATATATATATATATATATATATATATATATAT
>NC_068999.1:7396789-7405202 GCF_001194135.2 Octopus bimaculoides | reverse complement strand
TATATAAAGTTATAGCTGAATCCATTTATATAAGGTGCCACACAGTGGGACTGAGCCCTGAAGCATGTGCTGGGAATGCAAACATCATACCTTACAGCCACACCTGCGCCGGTTTGTTTGTTTGTTTGTTTCATTTTCCGGGTCGTCTGCATTTCGAGAAATTTCCAGAGGGTCGGAGAGATTGAGATTTGTTTTTAGTTGAAGTATGACGAGAAGTAAATAGATGAGTGGATCGAGAATGCTTCGTACTTACTTCATCGGTGTTCTTTTGCCGAGCGGCTAAGTTACCAGGATGTAAACAAAACAATACCGGTTGTTAAGTGGCGGTGGCGGCAAACACAAAGGCGCACACACACACACACACACACATGCAATGGGCTTCTTCCAGTTCCCATTTGCCAAGATCACTCACAAGACTTTGGTGAACCCGATGCTATAGAGAAGACACATTCCCAAGGTGCTTCGCAGTGGGACTGAACCAGGTATGATGAGCTTCAGAAGAAAGCTTCTTACCACACAACTACGGCAGTGCCTAGGTAGCAGAATTAAGACAAATGGTAGATTTGCATTGACGTATATCATTTAGATTACCCGCCATGTAATTCTTTATCTTTTAAACCATTAACTTGAGATACGCTTTGAGATCCTTCCTGTATTTAAAAATTCTCTGTATATAGATTTCCTCCAACCAAACAACGAGTCGTGCCTAAGATGACAAATCCTTGGAAGCATGTCTTTCCATGAATACGTACTGAATAAATTTGCGTGTAATCACCTAGATGAACGCTGTTTACGCTAAACCAATTTACAATTCCTGATATCAGAGAAGCTAAATTAAACACCAAACAAACGAACGCCTTTTGGCAACGTAAAGTCGAACTGTTGCTACATCATTTCGCTGGTGTTATATTTGAAATCTGGAAAACCCTAAATTTTGTAGCTGTCTAATATTATTTGATCCATTTGTTTCAAGTTCAAAGCAATTAATGATATCCATGTTCGCAATTAACAAAAATGTTCAAGCGCCTTGTGAAAACGATTGACTGCTTTGGGCGAAGTAATAATTAACCATAAATGGATTCTGCATTCTTTGGAGCTTATAGGAAAATGCATTAAATAGAAGCACATTAATTTTGTGGTTCTTATCACAGTTAATTCGACAACTAAATTAACGCCTTACGCAACACCTGAACAAATAACAGTGTTGCGTAAGCTCCTGCATATTATTCGATTAAATTTACTTTCTTCCAGTTAAACCCGATCACCGTAATTTATTATCAGCTGAAATTGCTTCTCTAAGATTTGAACGCTGCAGTGATATTTTGTGCGTGATACGTATTTTCAAATTTTTCGACGTCTGTAATTTGAATAATAATCTTCGTAAATATTTTAAAAATTAGACTTAAGTTTGCAGAGGTTTTCACATGCTTCCTTTACTCTCCTGATTTCTCATTATCAATTTGGGTTCATTCACTTAAATTTTGGTAGTACACACATACAAAACATACATGCCGCTTTAGCGTCCTTCCTCTTAAACGGAATATACTGACCTTCCCTCCATTGTTATGCAGCTTGTCATATCAATATTCTACTTCCTCGCTGGTTGTGGTAAGTATTCTAATTAAGATTATGTAAAGGTTTAGAAATCAGGGGTGACATTATTGGATTGGACTGAAATGTCCATGTTTAGTCCACTACAGAACGAGGACCACGGCATGTTCTCTGCACCAACTACGGTCCGATGTGGAGGCCATGAATTTCAGTTTGAGATTACCCTGGTTTGATGAGCCTACTCTGCCATACTGGTTCTACATGGTTTGGCAGAGGGGTACAGTTTTTATATTTATATCCTGGAGTAAAGTTGATTACATCGATTACATCGACGCCAGTACTTAACTGGTACGTATTTTACCGATCCCAAAAGGGTGAAAGAGAATGTAACATTATTACTGTCACTAAAAAGCTTGTTTTTTTTTTTAGTAAAGTAAACCAGAATCTCACATAGATGTAATATACCAAATAAAAATGCAATTTCAACTTTTTTCAAACGGAATTAGGCAGCAAATTAAATACAACAGCACTAATCTCATGTCGAATTTTAATCGAATGTTTTTTTATGAAAAAAATTATTTAAACTAAAACATTCATATTCGGTTTACAATTGATTTTTCCTTCAATATTACCGAACAACGATATATACATTCCTCTATCTATATAACAAAGAAAGCAGTCTCTTCAGGTTATATAAACGTGTGTGTGAATGTGTACGTGTATGTGTGTGTGCGTGTGCGTGTGCCACCAAAAGGCTATCGAGAGACCCAATGTCCGCCATTATGTCTGTCGAGAGACGTAATGTCTGTCAGTAGGCTATTTCCAGTGGATTTTAATGTGCGTGTATCTTTTCATACAAGCACTAATGCAACCTTATCTAACCCACGTTAACCACGTCTAACCTTATCTAATCTAATATAGTTTATGTTAGGTTAGGCTTGGTTAAGATGCATCGATTGTTTTTCATTCATGTAGACATAAAAATGTATTTCTTTGTGTAAACAATGGCGGTATTATCAATCAGCGTCTGGATGTGTGTAAGCAGCGAAATACTCGCTTGCAGTCCACCTAACAGTGTAAAAAATACTTCCATTTGTTATTAATAAAATCCTTACCTGGCTGTATTCAGTAAATATTTTGTCTGAATTATGTGAAAGGAAAATCAACCTCTCGCTTCCGTAATACTGATGCTTGGTATTTTCAACTGAAAGAGTTACTGTTGATTGTTAGTAAGATTACGAATCGTACATCAGGACTAAAGGTTTGTTAACAGCAAACTCATTCTTTTGTTGTAAATCAAAAACATTCGTTCACAAATTCTGCCCTTTGTTAGAAATAAAATTTATACACGATATATAAATTTTTGGTAATTCAAAGACTAAATTAAAATTAAAAATCCGGATGGATGGCTGGATGGTTGGACGGACGGTCGAACAGACGATTGAATGCATAGGTGCATGGATGGACGGATGGATAGGTGGATAGATTGATGGATGGACGGACGGATGGATGGATGGACGGACGGACGGACGGACGAACGGTCGCACAAACGAATGGATGGACAGGTGCATGCATGGAGGGACGGATGGATAGGTGGATGGATGGATGGACGAACGGACGGACGGATGGATAGATGGATGGATGGTCAGACGGACAGACGAACGGATGGATGGATAGCTGGATGGTTACATAGATGAATGAATGGATGGATGAATGGATGAATGGATGGATGGATGGATGGGTAGTTTTTCCGTCTCTTGCCGATGGGGACTCAGTTGTTCTAACGACTGAATTCCCTTCTCTTGAATTACCCCGGAAGTAGCAGATCATTCCACGTGTGCCTGCTTCGTAAGTCTCTGCCGAAACCTCACCTTTCAGGATCGAGAAAATGTAGTAAAAGTCAACCACTGACGCTGTTGCTATCGATTAACCCTTTCTCTCAAAACTGCCGCCTTTGTAGCTTAATTAGAAGAGATATTTGGAGATTTAAAAAAATTAAACATTAAAGGAAATACTAAAAATTGCGTTTCATAAAATAAGTTTCGTTATTCGTTTTTCGCTTTTCGTTTTTTTTTTTCTGTTTTTCGATTACCATTACATAAACCTTCTTACAACAATTACATTTCCTTGCTCTGTCCAATAAGAAATAATTTAAATGCAAGCATCTCAGCTTTATTAATGTGACACATCCCATTAAATACGTCTTGTAATTCAGAGTTAGTTTATCAAGAAATATTGAAAGATTTGTGTAAACCTGTTATTATTGTAGTTTATCATCTTTCTCAAAAAAGAAATTGTTAACTCAACGATTTATTTATATTTTATTTGAAATTTCTTTTATTTTATTTAATGGTTGCAAATTACGTCTTGTTCAGCAATTGAATATGTATGATATCTTGATAGGTCATAAAATTTATTTTTCTAATAAGACGAAGAAAAAATATATAATTTTAAATGTATATATATATACATACACATATATATATATATATTACACATTTTCCATTGTTCGACATTTACATATATATATATATATATAAAACGAAACGGGAAAAGTTAAGCAAAGGGCTGAATAGATTTTTAACCATTTATTTGTGCGGGTTTATCATTCTAGAGAACTTACAAACTGTTGATAATTTCTATAAACATAATCTATGACAGCAGTCGTTCAAAATTTGGTTTCTAAATATAAATATAGGTGTGTAAGTATGAGTATAAACTGCATCCAGTAGGAGCGCCCAAGTTCGGGACACCCAGGCTTTCAGGAGTGTGGGATCACCTCTTAGCCACTATTGTTTCCAGGATTAATCTGCGCCGGAACAGTAGCGCACGTAATTGTCCCAAGAATGGGTTAACTAGCATGCAAGCCAACGAGTGTGAAGGATCCATAGTTCATTTTAGAACTTCTTCCTGTGAGAAGGTAGACTCATGTCAAGAAAAATCTGAAGAGCTGTTCGTTTCTGACCGTTTCAATCTTTGTTTTGCCACTGTGTTTAAAACTGGAAAGTCGGGCCAGTGGATTGTAACACTTTACTCACTCAAAACAAATTCGTGCAAAGGAATTTCTTTGAGTCTTGGAATTGTCCTCCTTCTGCTGTTCTGTAAACTTAAATTCTGCATGAACTCATTTTGTCTTTCGTCCCATTCAACTCACTGCAATGCACCGTTTTTTCTCTTTCTCTTGTATAAATCCCACTTATTTAACTTCATACAAAATGCAAAAACCGGGTGCAACGTATACACGACGAAAGCTAAGGCTATGAAAGGAAAATACTTTTTTTTACCTCGGTTTAACTCTGAATTACGGGTGTGACTTATAAGAAAGAGTGAGGTCTACGCAAGTAAATACGGTAAATCGCCATTACAATATTATTGCTTCTTTGTTGTTGATGCGGATGCTGTTGCTTATATTTATATCAACTTTATTTGGCACACATATGACCAAAGACATTCCATTCGTTATCAACACTTCAGATTCTTTAGTCATTCCATGTCTAGGACTACGTGGCATTATTATGTTCTCAACATTTATTTGTAAGTAAAAGCCGTTCGATTAGAGGGAGATTTGCCTAGCATTTCTAGTAAATATGCGCGTAAATATGCGCGTAAATTGATATATAATTCTGATTTCGAATCCAGTCGAATAAATGTTTGCCCTTTATCCCACTGACGTCGATAAAATTATTAAACTAGGGTGATTTCAATTATGAAAGATGACCAGATGGAAGAATCATGTCCTCACCGAACAAAAAGCCTAACAGCATTTCTACCGGCTCTTTACATTCTAAGTTTCAAATGCCACCAAGATCGATTTTGTCTTTCATTCTCTCGGGATCGATAAAGTAAGTACAAAACATGTACTTAGGTCGATGCAATTGATTTCCGTTCCGCTCAAAACTGCTGGCTTTGCGACAAAATTTGAAGGAATTATTAAAGAGAGGATGAAGAGTCCTAAATTGGTTTGCAATAACTTAACTGGGGAGATTTTAATCCTTAAAAAGGGGATATAAGTTCGTGAATTGGTTTATAAAAGGTAATATTGGTTGTATCTCTAAGTTCTCTTTTTGAATCTAGTCAGATAACTTCTTGCCGTTTGTCCCTGTGGCGTCGATGAAATAAATACCAGTGATAAACTGGGATAACTTCAAGTGTTAATGAGAAAATACCGGCGCCTTCCTGTCTGTTTAGCATTAATCAATGTTTCGCGAAAAATCTTCGAGAGACTTGTAGAGAAAAGCAAAACATATTCGAGAGCTCAATTAAAAGAAACAAGCCAATATAACTGAGTTCGCTGAACAGATATAAGGAATATAAAATTAACAGAAAAAATATTGAAAAGTCAAAAGAACGAAGAATTACAAAAAATAAATAAAATAAAACATTCGTTTTTCACTAGTTCTTTTTGGGTGACCTGAATTTAGCAACGGGCAAATTAATCACTGGAAATCAAAGAAAAATCTTTGAAGAGATGAAGATATTTAAGAGACGCAACCTGTGATTAATTCCAAATCGCTGTAATTGTAGCATTATAAACACACATATGTATGTATTAACACTTTACTCGCGAATCTGTTTATTTAGCTGTTGATGAAAGAAATGCGGTTGATGATGTTTATTTAAAAGCAAAAACAAGTATCTAAAGTATTTTACAAAAGAACAGCTTATTGCAACTTGAAATGAAATAAACATCGTATTTGTTACAAGGTAATCGCCACAAGTTTTAAAACATGCTGGAAACGCATTAGTTCTAACATCGTAACATGTATAATGTCAGGGAAGTATATAAGGTGTTGCACCTTCAGTCAAAGCAATTTCTGTTCTCAACCACCGCGAGTCTTCTACTGTGTTTCAAAACAGGATACGATTATTAAAAATTACTGGTGCGTTAACACTTTCGTTTCAATATGATAATTTACCATAAAATATATCTATAGATTTTACCGAACAAATGTAAATGTCTTGTATTTATGTACAATATTTTGCTCAATAGGAAAAAAGGGGTTGACTGAACGAGCCAGAATATTTTTAGTCATATATTTGGATTATAGTAGCAACTGAGTATCCTCGTTAATCATAGAAGGAGTAACTATTTATAAATTCATTGTTACGACGGTCTTCAATAAACAGATAAACTGATTTGCACATACCATACATTATTGTTACCTAGTTCGATTAAAAAAATTATCAGTGCGTTAACATTGTTTTGTTTCCGTACTAAGCTCTATTTTCTATGTCATTAGATTTTGGTCGATGCTATATGTACAGACAAATGCAAAATCTCGTCTATATATACCATAAATTTATGTACACAAAAAACGGAGATCATCTGGATCAATTTCAAGCCTGTGTTGAGATTCAGCATCGACCGATTGCGCTCTTTAATTATCTTAAGTGACACTACATATAAACACTAGCGGCTGAAGTAGTTTCATTCCTGTGTTGGTATTTCTTTAGATACCAAATACGGTTTTTAAAAGCCTACGGAAACATAGCTTATAAAACCAATAATACTAAGGATTTAAGTAAATTGGAATGACTGATTTACAAAGAATAAGATTAGAAAATATTCTTGAGAGTATCAAGAACACAAGATGTCTATGCATAGTGCGGTAGTTAATAAGAAGACATAGGTCTTCGAAGTAAATATTTCTACGTCTCTGAGCTTGTAAATTCTAGCCCAGGAATTCGTTCAATTGCAGTTTTATGCTTTAATAGCAAACACGCAAATTTCTCGCGTCAAAATACGCAGACCACATTCCAAGTGAGAGCTAGTAACTTTCACAACTCAAAAAAAGAAAAACAAAATGCATTTATTATTCAGATAATTATTTGCTCATTAGAGTTCTTATAAACTAATTTACTCTTCAAAAGAATACTAGAGCAAATTGAGATGTCGGTATCTATTGTACTTGCAATAAATGTGGTAGTGCACAAATTTTCCCCTTGACAATACAATGATGGCCATTTAGTGATTAACGAAGCCCGACAGTGGACGTAAAAAAGTAACGTATTTCTATCCAGCGTATTAACGACTATTAAGCAGTAAAGTCTCTGCCACGTGCTTTCGTTGTTGTTGTTGTTGTTGTTGTTGTTATTATTATTATTATTATTATTATTATTAATATTATTATTATTAGCATCATCCAATATGATTGTTGTTGTTATTGTTGCTGTCGCTAAGATGGCGAATTGATAAGTTCGTGAGAGGGTAGGAAATGTCTAAACGGTATTTCTTCTACTCCCTAATTCACTACAACACCACCAACGCATACAGACTACGTCGTTTCTCTCAATCCCTTTCCACCGTCTATAAATAGGTTTGGCTGCATTCTAGAATATGATACTACTAACTACCTTTCCCACCCATCTCTCCCTTTATCTCTATCCTTGGTTTATCACTCATACCCCCACCACCTATATACTACATACGCACATTCCTTCCTACTCACTAGACCTTTTAACCTCATCCCCCCCATTCCTCCTTCGCTCTATATGCTCATCCCCTCTATCCTGTAAGACCAACTGACCATTAAAATATACTGCTACCATCCTCCACCTCTATGTCTCCTCTATCCGCTTTCACATTCTGTCTTCATGACTTGACCTTATTACCGCTCATTTTTCACTTGACTTTGACCATTCTTCAAGTAAACAAGCAAAAATCCACCGCAGTATGGCATATATTCACCTCTGCTATCTATGCTGTACCAGCCTATTATCCCCAATCCTGTTCATACAACAACTGGGGCAAACTAGTCGGTATACAGCACTTACTCGGTATTACCTGTATCCTCTTGGGTTTGGTTAAATCCAATCCCCTCCTCAACCTTATATGTATGTATATATATATATGTATGTATAT
>NC_068999.1:7394418-7395696 GCF_001194135.2 Octopus bimaculoides | reverse complement strand
TATATATATATATATATATATATATACATATGTATATATATATATATATATACAGATATACATACATATATGCAGGTATATATGCGTTTTATGTATAATTACTGATATAATTTATTTGGAAACAATTTTCATTTGGCAATTTATTATATACTTTGTTGGTAGACTAGAAGGCCAATAGCGTGTAGAATCCAAATAGAATCACACAAAATAATTTGCGATATTTAATCATGCCTCTTTATGTTCTCCTTTGGGTCGAATATTTCATGTTTTTCGGTTTTTAGTATGCAAGCCGACGGGTTCAATTTGCGCACCTTCATTTTATCGTAGTGTACACACCGGCCGCCTCGGTCACGTCGGCGTAGAGCTCCCATTCAAACTGAACAGCTAATTTTGCTGTAATAAGCTACCATTACGGCCCTTCAAATTGCTGATATTGAGATTTTGTTAATGTTGTCTTGTGGCACTCCGTCGGTTACGACGACGAGGGTTCTAGTTGATCCGATCAACGGAACAGCGTGCTCGTGAAATTAACGTGCAAGTGGCTGAGCACTCCACAGACACGTGTACCCTTAACATAGTTCAGCAGGAGGTTCAGCGTGACACAGTGTGTGACAAATCTGGCTCATTGAAATACAGGTAGAACAGAAACAGGTAGAAAGAGTGCCGGAGGCACGTGGTGTTTTCGCTCAATAAACACTCACAACGCCCGGTCTGAGAACCGAAACTGCGATCCTACGACCGCGTGCCCGCTGCCTTAACCACTGGGCCATTGTGCTCAGTAACCTCTTATTGTAAATATAGATCCTACAGTATGTATTTAGTGCTACTTTCTCTTGTTTGAATAGACAATCACACACAGGCACACACATACAGAAACAACGCACTATATGCAATTATGAATAAGTGTTTATATATACACACATGTATGTAATTGTATACACACATACATATGTATACATATACATATATATATAAATCAAAGATATATGAACATATACCTGTATATATATGTGTGTGTGTGTGTATGTGTGTACACGCATACACTCACACACACATGTATGTATGTATATATATATATGTCTGTATGTATGTTTGTATGTATACATAAATAAAGCAGTGTGTACATAAATATATCTGTTTGAATGCAATTACAAACGCGAATAGATGAGAGCGACCTGTTGCCACCCAAAGAGACAGATAGAGATATGAATCCTCTATCAGAGAAGGAAAGAGAGAGAGAGAGAGAGAGAGAGAGAGAGAGAGAGAGAGAGAGAGAGA
>NC_068999.1:7391724-7393536 GCF_001194135.2 Octopus bimaculoides | reverse complement strand
TATATATATATATAAACACACATTGTGTCTATCGTTGATGGAAAGACTAGTGAAAATGCTGAGGGGCTGAAGGATACTTCGTTAGAAAGATGATGAGATTTTTTTTTTAAATAAGTGAGAATTTGTGAATTGAGAAATATTGATTTCTACGTTTTGAAGAACTCTTTACACATTTTGTAATTTTCTAATGAGGAATAATGAAATTCTGCATACTGACACATTTGTCTTCTCTACAAAATGAATAGAAACTACAGCTCAAAAACCATTTTGAAATCTTATTTAGGGAACAATATAAATAAAAGCAACTATACACAAAAAAGCAAAGAACCACTAACTCTTAATATGCCTTGAAAAACTGCTACATCTTTCTGATTATTGCTAGCAATTGTCTTTCTTGTAGTAGTAGTAGTAGTAGTAGTAGTAGTAGTAGTATTAGTAGTGGCGTTCAATCAAATAATAATATAAATAATATATATATATATATGCATATATACACGCATATGGGCATACATACAAATGTATGTATACAGGTTTGCATATAGGGGTTCAAGAGGTCACAAAACGTAAACATCATGAAATACGAAAATAAAATTGGGTACGCAAAGTACGGGAGAAACAAATGGAAAACAAGGCAAGTAATATTAAAAAAACGCCCCTTCATCAGTTGTCAGTTGCCCTTCTATTCCTTATTTCGAGCAATGAACTACAAGATAAGACTTTGAAGGCGATTGCTCCCACGACGAGCCAAAATAAAAACTGGGATTTGTTGAGGATCAAAGTTGGTAACAAAAACAGGACATACAACAAACCAAACCAAACGAATACAAACAAGGAAGGCCGATAGGGTCACATGAGATTAGGTAGCGAATATATAAATTTAGTACCACCAGCCCACCAGTATTAAATTCGATTCTACTCGCTCTCTCTCTCTCTTACTCTCTCTCCCTCTCCCTATCCCCCCTCGCTCTCTCTATCTATCTATCAGCTTCTCTCTCATCCTCTCCCTCTCTTTGTCTCTCTGCCCTCTATTGCATCCGTAATTCAAAGGTCTGCCCTTGTGAAACTGTACCAATCTGAGGATACCGCAGTGTTACGTATCTATGGAGTACTCAGCCGTTTACATGTTAATTTTACGAATAAGGATTCATCCAATCGAACTCGAACAACTGAATGTTCATCGACGCCACCGACGAAGAACCCTCCAACACTTCCTCAAACACTCAACAATACGTATCCCATAGGCAACACATCGATTTAACAGGGGTCACGACACGAATCTACCAATTTCTAACGACATTGCTTACTTCCAGCTCCAATGTATAGTGACTCCGATGTGACTCTACATTTCAAAACCTTTTGCTTTTTCATAGTTTAGTATATATCCCCTAGCTTTAGCTCGGTTGAGTAAAGCATTGTTTAACAATGTTTACCTCTCTCACATGCAGTTATATAAGTGATTAAGTAAAGCTATGATATTCAACCCATTATGTTCGTACTTATTCCATTAGTTATTAAGCATTTCAAAGCAGGGAAGTTTGTAAATATTTAGATATGAAGAGATGAGGCATTTTCGATAATACATATCAAACAGCGATTTTATAGCCAACTAATAACACGCATGTAATGTTGCGCGATGTGTTTAATTACATCAATCTATATGCGACATTGGTAATTATTTCGTCGGAAGTAACACAATAAATGGCAACGTGGTTCACATTGTAAATAGAAACTCTAAATTGGAGATAATTCGGTAGATATACATAGATATATACACACATACATTATATATATGTATGTATATGTATATATATA
>NC_068999.1:7388868-7391198 GCF_001194135.2 Octopus bimaculoides | reverse complement strand
GAGAGAGAGAGAGAGAGAGAGAGAGAGAGAGAGGCAAGCACACACACGCAAAACTAAAGCACTTCAGCCTTGATATTTGTAAAGGTTAGGTCAATAAATTTCTCATTTCCGTTCACCTCTTGTCAACTGCATTAAACGACTTAGTGAGACTCACATTTGGCAGACTTATATTATAACCAATCTCTTTTACGATTTTAACTTGGAACGTAACGAAATCTAATGAAACACATTAATTATGCAACATATTCACTGTGTAGCTTTTAGTTATGCCATTCAAGGCACTTAATTGCAGCTAGTAAGACCGAGCTTAAATTATCCCTGTTTGAAATGTTATCAAAAGCTGCGATTCTATACATGATGCCTAGAAAATATAAAGCCTCTTATTAGCTGCACTTTATTGATTTGTCAAGAGTACTATACTTTAATAATATATGTGTTTTGTCTGTTCGTTGGAGCGCAGAATATGTTACGGCGTACATACAAAGATAAGCGGATTTATTGATAAATACCATCCATCTGTATAAATGGCGTTCCATGTAAAGTTGGCTCTCGTCTCAACGTCGGGCCCATGCCACTGTGCTGACAACTAAGTCACGTTCACTGTTATATTTTGGAGAATATTTTATCCTAACAAAGGACGAAAACTACACAATGTATATTGGATGTTACTGGTAAAGACAGACAATATGAAATTGACGACCTACGAAATGAAGGTAAGGTTTTAAGCAGAGTATGGTGAAACACATCTCGAATACGACCCCATGACAAATCATTGGGATAATAATCTTTGAAGTGTTTTTACGTGATAGCTTATGGTATCTAATTTCTTTCTTTTAGATTCTCAAGTAAGCACATTACAGGAACCGTAGTTAATATAAGATAGATTTGACGATGCATATCTAAAAGCATTTTCCGACAAATGACGGAACAGTTGAGAATGGCGCACCCTTTATTCGATCCAAGCGGACGTTGGACCAAACGACAACGAAATTTCTCTTTTTAAATAGAAACAAAGATCTTCTAAGTCATAACAAAAAACTGATAAATTTTTCTTTAACTTTCTTTAGACATTTTAACTAATTTTTGCTTAATTAATGTTCAGTTTTATTAACTAGTGATTTCCAAGCATAGATTGCGCATTTTTTCAAGATTTTAAATTAAATTCTAATGTCTGCAGACATATGTTAATTTCCTGTATACAACACATGTAAGAGAAGTAATGACTATGACGTAGGTTAATTATTTAACAAAAGTTTCAGTAAAAATCTTTACATCGAAGACTAAATTTCCAGTAAAATGTAACAAGAAAACTTTTGTTGTTAACAGAAAATTCTGGAGATATTTATGGTGCGTATCACGCAGCCGGCTTAAACGCCGCAGGGCTGTTACTATAAGATATGATGGTCATAAATGGAACACTTACGATTAGAGATTTTTTTTGTAATTAATCTCGATTGCCCTGGTGCAGAATAAAGACAAAGTCAACACCTGTAGTAATCCTCTAAATAATTTTGGGATTATAATGTAACCAAAAGTTTTGGCAAATTTTTTCCTTCCTTTTTTATTTTCGTCGCCATTTTTTGGGCGTCTCGTTAAAAGTAAATATAACAGTAACATTAATGCTTTCCATACTTTCATAATCCAGAAATTAAATTATAAACGCTCAGACTTTTAGCTTCAAAAGATATTGTCAAAATTCTAATATATATAATTTTTTGATAATCAATTTGTGCAATCTATACGCCGCAATTGATTTACGAACGTACATACAGTAAAGCAGTTACGTTCAAAATTCGATAGAAATACACCTGTCTCTGTGTAATATTTACGATTTCGTCGCAATTACTTCGTTGAGATTAGAAGCCAAAAAAAAAATACCATGTAAACTGATTCAGCTAATATAATGATAAGCTTTACAGAAGTTCTTGTTATTTTTGTCATTGATAATGTTACAACGTGTTCCATTCTTTGTAAAATCTTCAGGTTTTTGGGTTGATATTTATTTATTTATTTTGATTCGGAGAGAAAGAAAGTCAGGAAATATATATTCTTCATACGTGATGTACTTTCTCAGTTGATGATAATAATCTGTCTGTTTTGGGGACCTATGCAATTAGTCTGCGAAATAACCGTGCTAAAAATATCATTGAACTTCTATGAAATTATCGGCACGTATTAATTTCAGTTTCATAAATCATACAGATAAATACCGACACATGTACATGTATGTATATATGCATATATATATATGCATATCTATATGTATATGTATATATATATATATATATGTATATATATGTGTATATATGCATGTATATGTATATATATAT
>NC_068999.1:7387309-7388238 GCF_001194135.2 Octopus bimaculoides | reverse complement strand
ATATATATATATATATATATATATATATATATATATATATATATATATATATATATACACTCACATACACACATACACACACACATATAAATATACAGAGGAAGAGAGATCGAAAGGGAGAGAAATAGATTAATTGACACGATATATACATATATATATAGTTACGATTCATTTTAAGTAGGTACTTGAGTTGAGGCACCAAGTCAGTTCGGTATTATTCGCACAGTTGAAAGTCTGAAAGTTAGGTGAATAAAAAGCAAATGTGTAACAAGGATATCCAGACATTAGTGCATTACGGCCGTTTCAAGCGGGTCCATTTAATCGACCAATGCAAGAGTTACATCAACTTGAAATGCACCGCTCTCCTCGGACGCATAAAATCATATAGGTTTTCAACATACGGGATACTCCATTATAATATTTTAGCAAACTTCACTAGTGCTTATTTTACCGACGCCGAAAGAAAGAAAGTTAAAGTCGACATCACCGGAATTTGAACTCGGAACGAAAAGCCAATCGCATTTTGTCCGGCGTGCTAACGATTCTGCCAGCTCACCGCCTTATCGAGAACCGGAGACAAATACCGCAAAGCTATATGTGTACTAACCGACACTCTAACGACTGTAACAATTCGACAAATTATAAGTGAGATAACTCATTCAGAACCATGTTCTTAATGCATTTATTGATGTAATAACTATTGATATACATTTCACTGATTACATTGACAAAAGAACTGGTAGTTTCTTTGATAAGAGAGGTAAGGTGTCAAAAACGATTGTAATTATGATATCAATAATGATATTCAGAATGTTTAAATCAATATCGGATGGGAATTTTTATAGTATCTACTAATATAATAATCAGCGTAGTGTTTTCATATACTTGTGTGTGTATATATGTATGTGTATATATATATATATATATAT
>NC_068999.1:7378312-7386901 GCF_001194135.2 Octopus bimaculoides | reverse complement strand
TATATATATATATATGAATATGTATGTATGTATGTATGTATGGATGGATGGATGGATGGATGGATGGATGGATGGAAATGCCGGTGATTGAAGTGAAGCTTTACAAAAGAGCTTCGTATGTGCGCTGACCAATTTCCAAATGATGATGAACTGTAAATGTTCGCTTATATTCCTTTGAGTGTGCCACTCTCTTTTGCAACTGAACGATAATATGAGAAGGAGCTGCCAACGTGCTGATGATTATACCGCTTACATTTGCATACATTGCTAGTAGAAATTCTTTAATATATCATCGACAAGTTCTATAATGAATTTCCCAAGATGTTTCTCTTTCAAAATCCACACGTTCGAAATTGAATTCTAACACCTTTTGTTACGCGATGATCTGTTTGCAGCGAATACGCATCAGAACCCTTTGGCGATGCTTATATTTGGTGTGTAGCTAGAAAACAACTTTAAATTCCTTTTCATAAACAGATGGATCAATTTGTGATCAATTTGTGATCAATTTATGCTATTAGTTGTCCATTAAAACCCACCATTGACAGCCGTCAATCCGTTTCTCATTTCGTGTTGATCATCACAAAAGGTTGCTGGCATGTGTTTGTAATTCTGCTTGTAATACATACGTAAATACCAGCCTCTTTAGAATGGTATGATTTTATAGCATATCTCACGCTTTGATGGCGATATTCGACGAAACACGAAAATCAAAATAACCACCTTAGTTCTTCATTTCTTCAGTTCTTTAGTTCCAGTCACTGGATACAATAGATATTCTAACTTTCATCTTTCATTTTTTGCTTCTATCGGTCATCGGATTGTGACCATGGTTTTTATAGGACAAATCGATGTAAGTAGTTTTACTGCTTTTTTGTTTCTTTCTCTTATATTCTTTAATTTCTCTTCTCTTAGGTAGACAGCGACAGGGACTATCAGAGGAAGAACTCCCGTGAAACAAATGTTTTCACCTGTTCGATCTTGACACGCTAAAGAGGACGGACGCCATTAGGTACTGACTGTTAGGAGTCCTTCCGCTCAAGAACAAAGCCCACATTCCGTCCGGGAATCGAACTCAATCCTCATGATTGTGAGCCCGACTCACACACACACACACACACATATATATATACATCTTTAAATCTATTCTTTTATTTGTTTCAGTCATTGGACTGCGGCCATGCTGGAGCACCACTTTTAGTAGAGCAAGTCCATCCCAGGACTTACGCTTTGTAAGCCTAGCACTTACTCTATCAGTTTCTATTGCCGAACCGCTATGTTATGAGGACGCAAACACACCAGCATCGGTTGTCAAGCGATGACGGCGGGGGACAAACACAAGCATATATACATATATATATATGACTATGTCCTTTCAGTTTCCGTCTACCAAATCCACTCACAAGGCTTTGGTCGGCCCGAGGTTATAGTAGAAGACACTTGCCCAAAGTGCCACGCAGCGGGACTGAACCCGGAACCATGTGTTTGGTAAGCTCGCTACATACCACACAGCCACGCCAGCGCCTGTTCTATTAATGCTTAAGCTAATTAAAACTTTATTTTGTTGTTTTTGTTGTGATATTGTCATTTAATGCAGCGCTTTGGGAAGTTGCCAAACGTTTCATCAAAGTACGATAAATATTACATTTATATTGAAATACCACATGTTATTAGTCTTCGATCTTCTCCCTGTTTCAGACTGTTGAGTAATTCTGTTAGAAGTAGCAACTGCGTGTGATTGATTTTGTCACCTTGGAACTATAACTTCAACAGAGCTTTCATCGATTAATAATCTTTGCTTTTACAGTTTACTGAGTTCGTCCTCGGTGCCGTAGATATTGGTTGCAACGGAAGAATTGGTTCGTGTGAAGCAAGCCTTATTTAAATATGTAGAACGTTGCAGAGATATAAATCCCGATAATAACAGAGGAGAACTTAATAAATTAGCTACGGTCTTCGTCTTTATTAAGTGAATATTATCTGTTTAGCGTATCTTGTATAAACTAATAATAAAAATAAACAGGTTTCTATTGGCAAAGGAAAACATTTATAATGTTCAAAATGGTGGCGCTTTTCTCTCTCTCACTCTGCTTCTTGCTCACTCTTCCATACACTCTCTCTCTCTCTCTCTCTCTCTCTCTCTCTCTCTCTCTCTCTCTCTCTCTCTCTCTCTCTCTCTCTCTCTCTCTCTGCCTCTTTCTCACTCGTCCACTCTCGCTTTCTGTTCCTCTCTCTTCCTCCTGTTCTCCCTCTGTCTCTCCCTATCCTTCTGTATTCCTCTAACTTTCTCTTCGTCTCGCTCAGCTTTGCTCCCTTTCCTCCCGTCTCTCTTCCTCCCTCTCTCTTTCGCTAGGGTGGATTTGGTAGACGGAAAAAGGACCGTCCTACATATATTTGTGTGGGAGTGTGTATATTTGTGTGTATATATGTGAGTGTGCGTGTGTGTTCACGTGTGCATGTATATGTATGCGTGTGCATGTGTGCGTGTGTATGTATGTCTTGGTGTTCCTGTTCGTCAAGCAGCACCGCTTGACATAAGTGTTGTTTTGTTTCCCTTTCCGTAACTTAGCATTCAGCTAAAAACACCGATGCAGTACATATCAAGCTTCAAAAAGTGTGGGGGGGTAAGTACTGGTGTCCCTTTGTTCAACTAAAACATCTCAAAGCGGTTCCCCCAACATGACTGCAGTCCATTGAGATATGTCGTGGGAAACGTATTCCATAAATACTTCTATATTAAAATAAATTTATTTAAACGCAGAAATGCTTGAGAAGATCGCTTTGCAGCCATATGGTTCCCTTTCGATGCACGGCATCGAGAATTACGCAGCGAGAAATTATGTGGAAGCCCAAATTATGCATATACATATATGCATGAACACACACACACACACACACAAACATATATGTATAATTACAAATGCATTAACTACTACAGAACGTACACGTAGAACAGACACAGAAGGAACGTAATTCTTCATCAGTTATCGACCGAAAATTACTAATACTCAAAGTTTGGAGCCTTTCACGATAAGACTGAGAACTTCGTATATCGGCGGCACCCGCAAGATTTGCGTAGAGATAGGGCTCGAGCAAACAAGATAATATAGGGCGGACGTACGAAGGTAAACGAATGTAGTTTGAAACGGTTGACAAAGACAATGAATAAAGCGTTTCGGCCAAACACGAGAATGATGGGTAACGCCTGGAAGAAATCCTAAAAAGAATTCGGATATAATTTTCATTGACAATCCAGTAACTTCATCATGCAGTTGTTTGCACGATTGTTCTAAACATCTGCATGGAAAATGTTCAAAGACGATGAAACAACTGAGAAAGCTGTGCTTTCTGGGAGAATACGTTATTGTTGTTGGCACTCCGTCGCTTACGACGTCGAGGGTTCCAGTTGATCCGATCAACGGAACAGCCTGCTCGTGAAATTAACGTGCAAGTGGCTGAGCACTCCACAGACACTTGTACCCTTAACATAGTTCTCGGGGATATTCAGCGTGACACAGTGTGACAAGGCTGACCCTTTGAATTACAAGCACAACAGAAACAGGAAGTAAGAGTGAGAGAAAGTTGTGGTGAAAGAGTACAGCAGGGTTCGCCACAATCCCCTGCCGGAGCCTCGTGGAGCTTTAGGTGTTTTCGCTCAATAAACACTCACAACGCCCGGTCTGGGAATCGAAACCGCGATCCTATGACCGCGAGTCCGCTGCCCTAACCACTGGGCCATTGTGCTTCCACTCTGGGAGAATACATATAACAGAATAAACACCACAGTGAAACCTACCCGAAGATTGGTAAGCATTGTGGTTGTTTCTGTTGTTGTTGTTGTTGTTGTTGTTGTTGTTGTTGTTGTTGTTGTATAGCCTCCGATCAACTCTTTTTAAGTCAAGTGATCAAAAGAGTTCCAGACATGAAAATTGCATATTTTCTTAGTATATATCGTTGGCTGCGTTCGTCAAAATGTTTCTCGTCTTATAAGACAACATGACAAAATTTCAGACGAAGTTGTGTACTATATCTAGCAAATTGAGCAGCCGCGCACAGTCTCCTTTCTTTACTCAATGTATTAAGCCAGTTGCCGTTTAGTACAAATCAATAAATTATAGGAATTGGACACATTTCTTGAAGTTCTTCTCAACCAGGAATATTACCAATATCTATCTTCGAAGATTTCCATTAACTTCCTTTTGTAAGAAGATTAGAACTATTTCATAACATTCTTCCGTAGAGTCTGGATATTTTATCATTCCATACGTATTTCAAAATGAAAAATGATAAGAATGGTGATGGTGGAGTTGGGTTTTGCCTCACGGTGTATCTATAAAATCAATACCTGGGAATACTTGAATGGTTAAGAAGCCCTGCATGGTTAAGAAACTTGGTGCGAGCATGGCTCGGTGGTTAAGGAGTTTGCTAAGCATCTATGAGGATTCAGTTTCAGTCCTACTGCGCGAATCGTAGAGTAAATGTCTTCTACTATAACCATGAGCCGATTATGACTTGTCGTTGTCGGAAGGTCTTCAATCATGAGTCGTCGTAGCCAGAAGTGATATCAAGAAAACTGAAGTAACGACAATGCATTTACATAAATGTTAAATATGTTCTCTTCTACTGTAGACACAAAACCTGGAATTTTGGAGAACTGTTTGAGCACACCAATGCCCGGTGATCACTGGTAACGGATACCGATTTTTACATACGGATATTTTATCCCTTAATCGATTATTATAACCGCTAACTCTACACTATATACATATATATATATATATATATATATATATATAAAATAGAAGGAGATAGAAATGACTATTTCCTTGCATAACAAAATAGATGCTTTAATGAAACATCTCTAATTCACCTTGATACGAAAAAAGCTATCAGCGGGCAAGACGAACAGGATAATGTATATAGTGTAGAGTTTCCTGGAACTTACTCTGATGTCTGCACGCGTTTCTCTATTTGTAGTTCTTAAATAATGCTCAGCTATTTCTAAACCGAAATAGTATAATATTCCACACGTATATACCTAGTTGACTTGTTCTTTTTTTCATATTCGGTTTCTTTACACACGATTTTTACAATAATATATATTTATATCTTCTTGTACACACGTTTCAGCATTGTATGAGCTATTTCCATTTATATTACTATATGTGGAACAATTATAATTCTAACTCTTTCTAACAATAGAAATATGATATAAGAGAGATAGTGTCAAAATGTTGTCATTATTCCCAAGATTATGGAATTCCTATAAACTTTAACTTCCAGTACGTCTATGAAGAAACGAATTAGCACCGAATTCTAAGAGATTTTCTGTGGTGTATAGGCATTTCAACTAGAAGTAGAATGTCATTGCTCTATCGAAATGTAAAAATCAGATATTATTTACGAAGAAATAATATCGTTAATAGTACATTATATATATGAGATATCTCATAAAACTTGAGATATGAAACCCACAATATAATGAGGATTTTGAAGGAAATTAAATTTTCTTTTATTATTTATACGATGCAGTTTCGGACAATAGAATTGTTTGTTATTATGGGGTTGATTCGTTCGTTCAGAAGATCCAGTTATTTACAAATCAGTTTTGATTCTCCTGTGAACGGGTTTTGCATAGTTTCTATAAGCCATCCAGCTAGCATGTCAAATTAGATTCAATTCATACAACGCTGCAAGACATCTTTTTTTTTTACTGCTTCTTCAGATTATTATTATTATTTTCTGTATTTGATTCTTCTGATACCAAAGAAGTTCAGTTAATTGTTTTGAGAATCGCAAGAATACAAGAATACATTGATCCTATGCACAACTTCTAAGCCGCAAATAAATGAGAAATAAATCTACTTCCAGCAAAATCAAGCGGAAACATAATCCTTATTCCACATGTGGCAATATATTATAGATACACAAACAAAAACTTAACAAGCAGCCCTAAATCTTTACCAAAAAGGCCGTCAGCTGTTAGTTCTTAACGTTATTAATTTCATTATTTTCTTCTGTGATTTAATTAATTAAAGGTGAGTAGGAAATTCCATGTACAAAACAAGAATAATTGTTCACGCATGATAACACGACAGAGAATTGGTACAGTTTCTGTATATTTAATATTTATTTCTTTATTGCCCACAGGGGCCTAAACTCAGAGGGGATAAACAAGAACAGACAAAGGGATTAAATCGGTTACATCGACCCCAGTGCATAGCTGGTACTTATTTAATCGACACCGAAAGAATAAAACTTAAAGTCAACATCGGCGGAATTTGAACGCAGAACGTAACGGCAGATGAAATATCGCTAAGCATTTCGCCCGGCGTGCTAACGATTCTGCCAGCTCACCGCCCGAGTGTATATTTAATACTCATTTCACTAAAAAAAAAAAAAAAGGTACAAACGAGTGATTATAATTTAAGTGTAAATTTCTCGTCTCTACTAGCGTGACAGAAATTGCGAGACACCATATCTTTTGTCGGAGTCCCTGAGATAATTCAACTGAAAAACTTCGAATTTAATGGGAACAGCTTGCAAACAGAAAACTGCCTGAGTCTATCTATATTCAAAGTTATGATATCAGAGACTATTTTAAGACGTGATAACTTATTACTGTACCTAAGTTTCTTCATTACGTTCAAGAAACAGTTCAGACAAATGATAATCAATTAAGTGAGAAAATTCTCTTATGAAGAAAGGAAATTGATATTTTAAAAAATACAGCCAGAAGTGAATTTCATAACGAGACAGAAGTGTTTCTCCTTTGTTATTTTGGTTTTATTTTCTCCACCATAATGCGATTGAATTAAATATTCTAAACATGAAATATTTCTCCAAATCCCATTTAGCTAAACCTACAAAAGAAAAAGGAGAGAATCTATATTAAATTGCAAAATTACATGGATTTTTTTTTTCATTCATTTTAGTTTCTTCTGCCTCCCTCTTTCGGTCTCTCTCTTAGTCTTTCTCACAAACGCATACAGTGTCTGTCTATATACCTTTCTCTTTGTCCCTTTCTCTCCCTCTTTCTCTCTCTCACACACACATAGATATACATATGCACACATACACAATCTCACTATATATATATCGCGTTTTCTCTTTCTTTCCCTCTTTCTATTTCTCTTTCTCTCTCTCTCTCTCTCTCTCTCTCTCTCTTTCCTTCTTTTTCTTTCCTTTTCTCTCTTTCTTTCTCACTGTCTGCCTCTCACGAATTTTCTCTCTACCTCTCTTTCTTTGTATCTCTTCTAGACTCTTTCTTCATAAAACACAGTCAGTTAGAGCTTGAGTGAAATTCGTTCCATTAACCCATGCAACTCTAATGCTATATTTATTTCGTTTTCGGATTTAGTTTGCAAGATTCGTGTGGTTTCGTGTGTTGAAGCATATTCTGTTGTGTCTGGGGAGAGTCATTCTCTTTTGGTGCCTTATAATTTAACACACTCACCGGTAAAATTTCCACTTCTTTCTTTTTTTTTATTTTCCTAAAATTTTCGTTGCGGCTTGCAACCTTTTCAATAGTTAAAAATGTTGCAAGACGCAACGAAAATGAAACGGTGATATCTTGTGGTACACGTGGCTTTCTCTCTGAGAAATAATACAACTACTAACAGAAATGGAAACTTCTTAAATCTACTCTATAAAATCACAGTGCATATTCCAGAATAGTTTTACTGTAGTTACTTAATCTTAGTTCAACCCTTTGGATACCAACTGTCTGAGACCAACTTTGATTCTGTGATAAAAAAAAAATTGTGGTTTAAGTGATCTAAATTGAAACCTATCAGAATTTCCTGTTAATTTATGTTCCAACAAATTGATTTTACTAGATTCTTCATTTATTTCGAAAATTAAGCGAAACAAAAGCAATGTATTTTAACAAAAATTATGGTAACAAAACGGTTAAGCATCACAGCAGCAGTTCTTGATGGGTCAGGAACTTTTCCCTACCTTCATATCCTTAATTGCTTCAACTATCATACTGCTGTCTGCTAGAAGGGGTAGTTCTCCCATCGGAGTAATGCTGAGAAAACCCTCTTTATTCGTGCATTCCTCACATTAAAAGCCTTTCATCGTAACACTTCTATATTTCTACATTTCCTTAATCACTAAGTGCAAGCGTACCATTTTGATACGAAACTGCTTCGGGCTGCCTTTGATTTTATGGCACAAGCTTTTTGTTTTAAAGTGATCTAAACTCATAGCCTTCCATCAAAATCTAGTTAATAACGACAAAATTAATTTACTTAATAAATTATTCATTATTTTCGAAATGAAATTAATTGAAACAAAATCAATGTAATTCAACAGGAGTATGGTAACAAAACAGTTAAAATGATCTAAATACTTTTCATTAGAATTATATGTTAATTTTTGTGTGAAACATCAACTTAATATTTTCATTACATTATAAAATTAACGGAAACGTGAGCAGGAATATGGTAGGAAAAGAGTTAAAGTTGATTGAGCAAATGAGGGTTGAAAAGCATTCCAACCAAGACCATCCTGGCATTTGATAAGATTATCTAATGTATTTTTCTTTTATTTATTTTTTTTTTCTTTAGCCCCCCCCCCCCATGT
>NC_068999.1:7374884-7378302 GCF_001194135.2 Octopus bimaculoides | reverse complement strand
TTTTTTTTTTCTTTAGCCCCCCCCCCCCATGTTAACTCTTATAATGCTGACATCTAATATAACAGATTCCCGGTGTCACCATATCGTCTTTTCTTACAGGTACAAATATACACGTTTCTAAACCGTATCTATAAAACAAAATCATCAAATAATTTCTTAGTTTTCATTATAACATCCTACGTACATTTGTACGTTATAAAAATGTTCTTATATTAAGCGCATGTATAATACAAATATAGGTAACAATTAAAAGTAAATCATATTTGTCGAGTTTATTTCTTGGGCTTTTTAAAAGTTTTTTTTTTTCTCAAACTTAGCAAGTAGATGTAAATTAAAAACTACAAAGTTTGAAAGAGCTTTGGAAATAGAATCCAATAAATAAATATAAATTCCGAAAGAATGAAGAAGACACTTCAACTTTTTGGGAGTTTTTTTTTTTTTCAAATATATTCAATGATGTTCTTTTAAGTATATTTTGATTCTGTTGTTTATTTTTACAGTATAAGAGTGTAAATAAAAATTTTTATTAAATATTTCTCGTCTAATAAATATGTCTGAAAATATTGTAAATATATTCAAATATACATCTACAACAAATAACATACACATATATAACTTTGTATATGTATGTATGTGTATATATATATATATATATATATATATATATTATAGATATATAAGCGCATGTATAATACAAATATAGGTAACACAACTCCTCGCCTGTTCCGAAGAACGCCAAAGACATTGAGTTGTTGTCTATCTTCAGAAGGGCCACACTACCAATGGAGAGTATTATGCTAACTTGCTGAAGCAGTTATGAAAGACCAAAGGCCAGGAAAACTGACGAAAGAAGTCTTGTTTCATCGGGACAACGCTCCAGCACACAAGCTGTTGGTTTCGTTGGCTGTTGATCACCTTCTCTATTCTCCTGATTTGGTTTCATCTATCAAATATTCCCCAGCATGAAAAAGGCACCTAGCTGGGAACCAGTATCGTAGTAATGACGTCATATTTGATGCTGATGACTTTTTTGAGCAACAGGCTGAAGGCTTCTTCACCAGTGGGATCACAACACTGCAACACCGATGGAAGAGATGTGTGAACTGTAAAAAGGACAACGTTGAAAAATAAACCTTATTTGGTTACATTCTACGAGAGCATCTTGGCCAGCCTATGAACTCTTCAGACGATACACGTACTAGACTTACAAACATCAAATTTTCCTATTTCTCCCCCACTTCCTTGGACGTTCAACTAAAAGACTGATTCAGCGTCTTCACTCACAGCCAATCTTGAGAAAAATCTTTATATAGAAAATTTAATCTACTATATTATACCAGAGTTTCACAGTACAGAAATTCTATTTTAAAGCAGACATAACAAAATTATGTCTACGGTATATACTGTAAGCGTATAGTTCGATCGGCCTTTTTTAATTTTAAAAAAAAGTTCTGATCATTGCCAAAACAGTATTAATTGGAAATATTTTTAATTAGGTTCTTCCTCCTTTATTTTTGTACACGCTCGCAGCCGTGTATATGTTTATGCTCATGCGTAAGTTATGTATGTGTTTGTTTGTGGGTGTGTTTGTGTGTGTGTGCATGCGTGTGAGTGTCTTTGTTTGTTTGTTTGTTTGTGTGCGTGTTTGTATGTGTTTGTGTGTGTGCGTGTGTGTGTTTGCGTGTGTGTGTGTGCATGCGTGTGAGTGTCTTTGTTTGTTTGTTTGTGTGCGTGTTTGTGTGTGCTTGTGTGTGTGAGTGTGTTTGTATTTGTGTGTGAGTATATGTGTGTATGTATGTGTGTATTTGTGCGCGTCTGTATTTGTGAATGTGGGGATGTGCGTGTAGATTTGTGGATGTTGACCACCGGAGTATTAGAGATATTATTATTGACCCCATTGCTTTTTTCAACAAATTTTATTCAGCAAAAACAATAACATGTAACAAAACACCTTTAAATTATTATTCTGGAGCATATTCACCATCTACTTCAATTACTGCTTCCCATTTGCTTGGCAGACGGTCAGACCGCCATTTAAAGATGTTTTTGTTAAATATTGTTATTGTTTTTGTTGAATAAAATTTGTTTAAAAAAAGCCGCAATAATTATGCACCAACCCAATATTATCTATTGGAATATTTGTTGCTGCTGTGACCTTTATAACAAATGTTATCGTGATATTTATAACTATCATACTTATATTATACGATGTATTCGTACGTTAATATCACAGTTGCAACAAATAGACATTTATTCGTCTTATACCCTAAGCCAAATAGATAAATGTATCACGAATTCTTATTGCTTATTATGTTAAGGTACGAAACAGAAGCAACAGAACCGTATATCTAGATTTGTTTGTATTTATGTACGCCGTATGCATATTGTTTCAACACGGATCGTGAAGAAAGACACTTCTATTAGCATAACTTTCCATCCAGTTTTTTGTTGAAAAGAAGCAAGCAGAAAGTGGATTGATGCTCTTGCATATAAAATATATTTCAAATTTATGCGTATATCTGTGTGTGTTTGTATCTGCATGTTTATTTGCATGTGTTTATGCGTGTGTGAGTGTGTGTGCCTGTGTATATATACGTGTGTGTGTGTGTGTGCATGTATTGTGCGCTTGTCTGAGTGCGTGAATATGTTGCTGGAGGTATGCAAATATAAGTATCCATTCATGCATGTGTACAGATATATCTACATATATATTGACAATCTCATTCATATGTCTGTGGCCGTATGTGTGTGTTTGTGTGCGTGTATAATAACTTATATACACATATAGATATGCATCCAAATACATACGAACATATACTCTTTTACTCTTTTACTTGTTTCAGTCTTTTTGACTGTGGCCATGCTGGAGCACCGCCTTTTAGTCAAGCAAATCGACCCCAGGACTTATTCTTTAGAAGCCTATTACTTATTCTATCGATCTCTTTTGCAGAACCGCTAAGTTACGAGGACATAAACACACCAGCATCGGTTGTCAAGCGATGTTGGGGGGACAAACACACACATACATATACATATATACATATATACGACGGGATTCTTTCAGTTTCCGTCTACCAAATCCACTCACAAGGCTTTGGTCGGCCCGAGGCTATAGTAGAAGACACTTGCCCAAGATTCCACGCAGTGGGACTGAACCTGGGACCATGTGGTTGGTAAGCTAGCTACTTACCACACAGCCACTCCTACGCCTATGTATATAGATAGATTATATTATACACATAACTATGCTTATATCTAATACATACATATATATATATACATATAGCGGTTCGGCAAAAGAGACCGATAAAATAAGTACTAGGCTTACAAAGAATAAGTTCTGGGGTCGATTTGCTCTACTAAAGGCGGTGCTCCGGCATGGCCACAGTCAAAATGACTCAAACAAGTAAAAGAGTAA
>NC_068999.1:7373057-7374029 GCF_001194135.2 Octopus bimaculoides | reverse complement strand
GGAATCGGTGCCTCAATTCTGTCCTCTACTGGAGGATGGATAGTGTTCGCTCCCCTCCTGGCAATATATATGTTCAGAGTGCAGTGCTGCACCGTTAACCGAGTGGCGAAAGAGCTGCCTGGGGTTAGACTAGTTGAAACAAATACATTTTTGTGGCTTTTAACTTTACTTGTTAGTATAGTTACGACTCCCGTCTCTTATTGAGATTTTACAACCAGCTATTTTGCTTGTCATACATATATAAATATTTGCATATAGATAGATAGATAGATAGATAGATAGATAGATAGATAGATAGATAGATAGATATTATGTAATATATTTCATAAGACTTTTTAATATTAAAACGCAATTTTTTATTAGGCCATGATATTTTTATGTGTTCAGGAACCTCACCGTCGCGGAGCCAAAAACGTTTTCAAAGAGTAATAGAGACAGAGTTACGAATGAGTCAAAAGTATTTCAAAGTTCACTGATTTTATAGGATTTAACACTGATTTTATAGGATTTAACACTGTTTTTTTTTTTAACATCAGAGAATTGATTCCCCACTTTCTGGGTTATTATTAGCGACAGAATCATATACACGAAACGTATACATTCATATATACAATATGTTGGTGCATACTCACAATTTTATATATATATACATACATTCATACATATATATATGTGTGTATATATGTATATGTATTCGTGTATATACATATATATACACATATATTGATTTATATATATATATAAACATATATATATACATATATATACATGCAAATATATACATACATTCATATGTGTGTGTGTGTATATATATATATATATATATATATATATGGCTGATAGTTAGCAAGGTGAGACACACATAAGAAAGAAGGAGACAAAGGACCACTGATGAGGTCACAGAAGTGTGACGAAAGAACTCTGGCCGAAATAAGATTAAGATTAAGATTAATGTAATATAAAGCTGAAAAA
>NC_068999.1:7367692-7372914 GCF_001194135.2 Octopus bimaculoides | reverse complement strand
ATATATATATACACGTATGTATGCTTGTATGTATGTGGGTGTCTGTGTGGGTGTGTAAAAGCGTTGAATTTAGATGCGTCCTTTAATTTGGAGGTTTCCAAAAAAGAGTTCCATTTTTAACTAGATTGTGCAGTTTTATCGGATTTATTTCCATGAATTCACAACACATCATATATATATGTATCTATAGATAGATAGATAGATAGATAGATAGATAGATAGATAGATACATACATACATACATACATACATACATACATACATACATATATACATACATACATATATACATACTGTTCTGCCGACGCCCCCAAGCGAAGAAGTAGTGTCGCCCAAAACATATAAATAGAGGTAGTCTGACATATATATATATATATGTATGTGTATATGTATGAATGAATGTATGAATATATGTATGTATATGTATACATATTATTGAAAATTAGAGATGTGGAAAATATATACATATATTGATATGCAAGAAGGCAAAATAAAACACTTTAACACCAGTAAAGAAAATTCTTGTGAACAAGTTAAATATGTTGAATTCTCTTTGATTTTCTGAATGCTGTTCCCTCATAAAAAATGAAATTTAAGTTTCCTGTGACCATTATAGGCTGATGACATGAATCGGATGTTGCAAACTTATGCAAGTATTTACACATAATACATAGTGTAAATACATAGATAGATAGATAGATAGATAGATAGATTAAAACTTTTCTTTGCAGAGCTGTAAACGAAGACTAATTCAATAAGTATATATGTTTATACATACACACACACACACACACACACACACACACACACATACACACACATACATACACATACACACACACACACACACACACATATATATATCTATATGTGTATACTTACTTCCATCCGTTTTTCGCATTTGTTTGAAGTGGATACAATACATACAAACAAACATACGTATGTAGGCCCTATATATGATTTTAAAGTACATCCGGTAAGGGAGCTCGTGTTCGAGATTTCCAGGGTATTCAGGTGTTCACAACTGCCTCTTAACCATTATTGTAACCCAGGTGAGCTCTGACCTAAGTAGTAGCACCTGTAATGGTCCTAGCTAAAGGGTAATCGGTGTTTCAACCACTGGGAGTCAAGAACCCTTAGTTCTCATTGGTACTTCCTTCTAAGGGAAAGTAAACTCGTATAAACAAAACACCTAGGGTTCAATTGGTTTCTGTATGTCTCGACCGTTTATTGTTCCAACGAATTTATAGGTGAATGCACTGAAAAGGTGATTCAGTGGTGTGAAACATTTTATCCACTTCATGCGCAGGAACTTCGTGGACTTTCGGAATGTTTGCACAGACCTATTGAGTTTACGAAGTGGTCTTTCTCGATCTCGAGTTGCCTTCCACAGTTATGTACGTATGTAAGTGTGCATGCATATACGACGCGGGTTTCTGCACAGAATCGGACAATCAAATTTCAGTCGACAAGAAAGCATTTTCTTAAGGAGTGCCGCAATGGGACTGAATGCCAAATTCTTTGGTTGCGAAACGAAATTGTGTGAACCAATTTCATTGTCAATAATTTCAGTACCAAACCTAAGTTGGAATAACATATCAGTATTGTTTTCCAATAAAGTTTCCATATAAACTTCATTATTTTATAAAACAAAATATTAATTTCTACGAATTAGAATAAGGTCACGTGTCTTGTAGGAGATGACAAATCGATTTAATCAACTCGTTTTGGTTTGGAACAATCAATTTGAAATTTTATTGTTGTTGCTGTTGTTGTTGCTATTGTCGTTGTTCTTGTTGTTGTTAAACTATAAATATGCTCTATAAACTTATAAATAGCCATATATCTTCTACACGTAGTCGTGATAGATGGAATCAATAATTGTTAACTTGTCTTCGTCACAATTCTATTCTTTAAAAATCCTATTGTTTATTGGAATGTGAAATAATACTGGCAATATGGCCGTCCCACGTGAACGTCTGTTCTAATTATTACCCTTCATTAACTCTTCTGAAATATTTAATATTGTAAAGCGTTCATGCCTATGGTAAGGCCAAACAAAGTGTTGCATGATGCAACACTTTGATAACTTATAAAGTAGTTTTAACCAGTTGATATGGCAAATGAAAATTGAAATGGAAGCGAAGTTAAGTTATACAATTGTTTCAAAGAAGTAAGTTCAACAAGTAATTGAACTGTGTGTGAGAACACAGTCCGCCGAGCGCTGTCTGAAGCCTCGTTATATATTTTATATATTGCTTTTAAATATAATAAGAGCAGCTCTAAGACTGAAAAACAGCGCAACTGTCTTTACCAATAATGCTCAGTGTACGTAATATTTAATTATTTATTCTTGAAATATCTTGTTACTAAAATTGAAAGAACATCGAAGATTTTAGACTAGAAAAAGATATATATCTAGTCTAGAGGTGACTTGGGAATCCAGACACATGTGAAGTGGCTTTTAGCACCAAGTCGTCAGAGAAATGTTATTATCGGAATGCTGAGTGATTGAGAATTTGGTTACAGCGTTCAAATATTGTACTTTTAGCTGCATGGCAGATCCATAATGAAAGACGTTCCAACTGTGACCATCCCGTATTTCTTACGCATTCGTACATACACAGTGTAAAATTTCTCAAAAGTTTAGTAAGTAGCTTGCTTATCAACTACATGGTTCCGGGTTCAGTCCCACTGCATGACACCTTGGGCAGGTATATTCTACGATAGCCTCGGGCCGACTAAAGCGCTGTGAGTGGATTTGGTAGACGGAAACTCATTAACAAAGTTAACTTACACGATGTACGAAGGACCAATCGTTGCATTCAGCTGTTTGTTAACATGATTAAGGACGCGTTTCATTGCAAATTTCGAGTACATTTGTACTAAACTTTTACGAAAATCCCTCCCAGAAATTCTTTATTGAAAATAGCTATTCTACTCTGATCTGTATCAATAGAAGAAAGAAGAAAACGTGATCGAGTTTCCTTCAACCAAATTTGACTCCCATTTTTCGAGAGAATTATTCCATCACTTCCCTGACAATATTGTCATAGAAATACTGGAAATCTGTCAAACTAAGACTCCTGCTTCTCACCGAAATATTCTGCAATGATATCGACTAATGCGCGAATACATTTAACGATTCTTCTCATATGCCAATATTGACAGATATAATATAAAGCAATTATTTGGTGTTTGGAATAAGAAATATACGTAGGTACATATATACCTAAATGGATCTCTGACGATTTCGACTACGAGCATCCACTTATCAGATGAACTGATACATTTGCTTATTAAATAGGCATGGACTCTGGTCAATCTCTCATCAACTTTTTCAAGTATCACTTGAAAAGGAAGGTGAGAGTAGAGAGGCAAGTGTTGTCTAGCAAATGTTTCGAAAAAAGATGGATACATGTAGCAAGAATGGCAGGTATGAATGACGAAGCCACCTTGAACGTGATTCTATAGAAACGTTAATTTTATAAGCAGAGAGTTACTTACGTTTCTTTCGTAAATAAAAGTGTTTTTTTGCAAATTGTGACATTAATGACCGAGGTTATCGTGGTCTTTTTCGTAGGTTTTTCTTTCTACGGATAACCTCCCTATTTATTGGGAAGTTTTTGTAATATTTTCATTCTTTTTGTACATATCCCAAACGTTTTTTCGATGCCTTTTCATCGTTATCCCCATTTAAATTTTTTTTTTACTTTATTTTCGTCCCCTCGAAAAGAAAAACTCTACTTCGTATTTGTCCCATCTGTGTTGAGCCCTGTGAGGCTTGTATTTGTCCCATCTGTGTTGAGCCCTGTGAGGCTAATAAAAGAAATGTATTAAATAGGCATGGAAGTGGTTGAATATTCCAGGCATACATCTAGTTTTAACGTAATTCTCAAGCAAGAATCAGCATTAAGAAAATGTAACAATTCTGTACGCCTGAAGTAGTAGTAGTAGTAGTAGTAGTAGTAGTAGTAGTAGTAGTAGTAGTAGTAGTCCTTTCTACTATAGGCACAAGGCCTGAAATTTTGGGGGAGAGGGTCTGGCTGATTACATTGACCCCAGCATCCAGCTTGTACCTATTTCATCGACCCCGAAATGATGAAAGGCAAAGTCAACCTTGTCCGAATTTGAACTCAAAACAAAAACACAGATGAAATGTCGCCATTTTCTCCGACGTGCCCCCATTGTTTCAATGGTACTTAATTTATCAATCCCGAAAGGATGAAAGGCAAAGTCGACCTTCAAATAATTTGAACTCAGAACGTCAGGGCGGACGAAATGCCGCTAAGCATTTTTCCCGGCGTACTAACGACTCTGCCAGCTCGCTGCATTAAGAAGAAGCAGCAGCAGCAGCAGCAGCAGTAGTAGTAGTAGTAGTAGTAGTAGAAGAAGAAGAAGAAGAAGAAGAAGAAGAAGAAGAAGAAGAAGAAGAAGAAGAAGAAGAAGAAGAAGAAGAAGAAGAAGAAGAAGAATGATTTCAAATTTGGGGAACAGGCCAGTAAATTTAGGGATGGAGGTTAAGTCGACTACATCGACCCCATGGCTTGACTGGTACTTATTTTGTCGATCCCGAAAAGATGAATGCAATGTCTTCTTCCACGGAGTTTGAAGCCATAACGTAGACACTGATTTGGTTAGGAAGACAGTTTCACCCTTTTAATTAACCGAATAAAGAACGTGAATGAACATTAATTTAGCGATGTTAAAACGGTATCGAATAACGTTAAGATTAAAACGGCACAATCTGAACTCAAATTATATAAGAACAAGTAAAATTGAATTATTCATTTAGGCCGATGTTCCTCTCCACTACTCCTGTATCAACGTCGAGTCTCCCTAAAGTCAACAAACAAATAAAAAGAATAAATTAAGGGACTTGTTTCAAAACAATTTCCCAGACAAAAATTATTGTTAATGAAACGCAAAAATACAGATATTTATTTGCAATCCACCATTGAATACAAGAACGGTCAAAAGAAGTCATCAGACGGCTGTGATTAGAGGTTTTGCTGTCGAATTATAGAATCATAGAATTCATTAGCTTCGTGATTTATAGTTAAACAGGTCAGAGGTGAGAGAATTAACAAGGACGAATGTTAATGTAGATAGATAGATAGATAGATAGATAGATAGATAGATAGATAGATAGATAGATAGATAGATAGATATAATGTTAGGCATACACACGCATGTGTGTGTGTTTATGTGTATATGTATAT
>NC_068999.1:7364177-7366875 GCF_001194135.2 Octopus bimaculoides | reverse complement strand
GTGTGTGTATGTGTGTGTGTGTATGTATATGTGTATATATATATATGTATATGTGTATATAGGTATATATAGGTGAGAAAGTTGGTATGTGAAAGCACGTGGTTGGATGTATAAAAGATAATAAGAGTGAAAAAAACTACAGAAGGCTTGTGTTACATGGTTACAGTATATATTTAAATTATGTCAGAAAAAATGTTATAAAATCTTTTTGGTATATAAACATTGTATTTTGAGAAATAACCGGTTTCGTGTTGTCTTTTCAAATTTCTCGACAAAGGTGCCATGCATCTCATCCGAACCCGAAACCACATGGTTGCAGAGCGAACTTCATTACCACGCTACTATGTCAGCTTCTATCAATGTGTTCTACCATGTATTAAAAACAAAATTATATTTTTTTAAAGTAGTATTTACTGTTAAATAAGAGATTTAGCTGATATATCGAGCAATCTAGCTCACAATTTAACTAATTTGAATAGAATATATTTGGGTCCGGATCGTATTAAGAATCACCAGATCGTATTAAGAATAAATATGGGAGTCATCGTTACGAATCATGCTCTACATATGCCGATTTATTATTGGTTGACATATATCATTACGAATCGGCAAACAATTTGTTCGATGAAATTATAAACAAGACAATCAGCTCCTTTTTACATCCATTTATACGAGTACTTCTGCCTGACGAGATATAACATGTCGAAACACCAGTGTCCTAGAATCCTTGCTACTGATGAAACGAGTGTTATGAACACATATACTCATCACGAACGAGAGGCTGTTCACCGATCACGAGCACAACACAGCGGTTAGCATATTTGCGTTCGGATCTGTCGGAACGTATTAAGGATAGGCATATACAGGTTATTGTTTCAGATCTCGCTGTTCAACGAGAATGTGACGATGTATAGATACTCGTAAAAACAGGACTGAATTCGTGTATCATATTTTTGTCAAATATCCTGCAAGAATTGGTAAAACGAACAATACTGTGTAGTGTAGTCTGTTAAACTTTCTGTAAAAGGAATTATAAGATATCAGTACTATCGAGCGATTAAATAACGCTTGAAGTGTTTATGTGAAAACCTTCGTTTGTTCGTATCAGTAGATGGAGGTATCAATATATTACTGTATAGGAGGATCGTATTTGATCACTATATCAAAGTACCTCATATTCTAATACAAATTCAGATTATATTAGATTATTCGTAGATCAAAATAGTCATAAATTTACAAACTGCCATCGCTTCGATGCCAAGTCACGCGAAGGTTAAATCGCGTTGTACATCAATCAACATGATTCAATATTAATTAAAGAATATTAAGAATATTAATTAAAAACCTGCAAATTACTTATGAAATACGAGTGTAACTTCGCTGTTGATGCAATTTCTATATTATTTATGTCGCTCATGATATGTTGTCATCGTCGTCATCGTATTCGTTGGGGTCGTCGTAGTCTTTGGTGTTACGTTCCAAGCAGGGAATTGACAGAGAAGTGGTTGCGTAGGATAGATGCCATGCGGAATACCATTCGTGGTTTTGGAATATCAACGAGTCAAGTATGGATGCAAGTAGAGAAAACACCAAACTGATCATCATCATCATCACCATCATGAACAACATCATTATCATCATCATAAACCTCATCATCATCATCATCGTCGTCGTCGTCATCATCTTCAACATCATTATCGTCCTCATCGTGGTCGTCATCATCAACATCGTCATCATCATCATCGTCATCATCATCATCAACATCATCGTCATTAACATCATAATCATTATCGTCATCATCAACATTATTATCATCATCTCCGTGATTGTCATAATCGTCACCGTTATCATCATCATCGTCGTCATCGTCATCATCATCAACATTGTCATCATCAACATCATCATCATCACCAGCGTCATTATCATCAACAGCATCATCATTAGGCATTAACCATTCTCAGCATCTTCAATCTCAAGCATCGCCATTCAGCTCCTTTTCCTCTGCTGTTCTTACTCCTTCACCCTATGAAAGTTTAGTCGAGTCCTTGATGCTATCAAAACTAGTTCGCCCGCGATGTTCTCCTCGAGCGCTTTCCAGTTTGTTTGTTTGTTTGTTTGTTTGTTGGTATTTTGGGGTGATATCAGACACTAATTAATACCGCTGCATCATTGATGCCGATCTTAAAAGTGTGCGAGGATCAACAAATTACAAAACAAAAAAAAACCAACGCCATTGTGCATACATTGAAGTCATGGAGGATACGACATTCGCAGATTGAATGAATTGAGAAATGGCTTCAAACAGAATTTATTATAGAAATGATATTAGTCGTTCAATTATTCAGTTCAGTTTAGTTGGGCTTTTTAGAGTGTTTTAAAAGAAATTTAAGCGATAAGCTCACGAACGCGTTCACGTCAAGAACTATCGTCGACGTCGCCTTTGAATGAAACTCTGTCAAATCCGGCCATTAACAAAATGTGTACAGTATGTCTGCATCAGAAGCAATCTGATATTACATTTAGTCGATATATTACATGCAGAGGGGGAGGAGGAAACGGACCGTGGAGGATGGATGAGAGGGTAGTAGAAAAAAGACAGGGAGGAGGGGAAACGGGGAGACGGGAGAGGAGTATGTGAGGGAAAAGAAGAGAGACGGTGGAGGAGAAGGAGGAGAAGGAGGAGGAGAAGGAGGGGAGA
>NC_068999.1:7359690-7363967 GCF_001194135.2 Octopus bimaculoides | reverse complement strand
ATGAGGAGGAAACGGACCGTGGATGATGGGTGAGAGGGTAGTAGAAAAAAGATAGGGAGGAGGGGAAACGGGGAGACGGAGAAGAGTATGGGAGGGGAAAGAAGAGAGACGATGGAATAGGAGGAGGAGGAGGAGGAGGTGGAGGAAACGTTGTGGTTGAGGATAGACAAGAGGAGGAGGAGGTGGAAGAGGAGAAGGAGGAACAAGAGGAGGAGGAGGAGAGAGGGCGCGGGATCAGGAGGAAGAGAGATAGAGGAGGTGCGGGGTGGAGAAAACTACAGGAAAGGGAGAGAGATGAAGAGAAGAAGGAATTGGAAGAGAAGGAAAAGAAAGAAGTTGAAGGTGAAAAGAAGAAAGGAGGGGGAGTAGGAGATAAGGAAAATACTATAAGATGTTATTTCTCTCTTCAAATCTAATTTCGTTGGTTGGTGGCAGAAATAATCTCCACAGTACAAGTAATGTCAATTATGAATTTTTAATTTCTCATTGAGCCTTTAGCGACGAATAATTATATTCACAAACCAATATATATGAATTGCACTAAATTCATTAAACGTAATTCATATCTGCTGACATTAAATCAATTCTCAAATTTGCTCTCTATCATTTTGACTCTATCCCTGTCCAAATCCTTTGCATGTATTTGTCCTAAACGACCAACTTTGTTTTCAGGTTTCTGGTTAGTCCTGGTTTCATACGCTCTGTGCAATATAAAGCTTTACTCTCATAAGTTCCCAGTTATTTTAGTGGTTTAAATGAAAAATGGAAATGTGTATTATATATGGTGCATGGACGCTAGGGGAAAATGTTCACGACATGCAAAGCGTTAAGACTACATCTAAAGGAACAACTAATTGTATTTGATAGCTATTTATTCCATTGCCTGCCCAAGGCATTTTTATAAGTTTTTTCCTAAACGTCCATGTTTGTTTTCGGGTTTTGTGTTTGCCTTTGTTTCATACGCTACGGGTAATATAAAGCTGTCCTTTCAGAAGACTCAAATTTCTCTCATGAGAGCAAAAAGTAAATAGGGATGTGCCTCGTATGCGATGCATGGACGCCAGTGAAATATGTCCTGTACATCACGTGATACACAGGACATATTTCACTGGCCTTCATGCAACATACATCACATATGTATCACATGTGTACCTCCGATGGAACACACGACAAGTATGGAACACACGACAAGTATGGAACACACGACAAGTATGGAACACACGACAAGTAAAGGCTGAAATAAATGCAATTTAACGTTTGAAACTACAGAAAAACATTTAATAAAACTCCGTATTACTTGTGACAGTCGAAGACGAAGTACCAACCAATATCTTCATTTCCACTTAACCACTTGGCATCAGATAAAAGCAGAGTTGCCGTCAGTATTTCAAGACATATACTTATCGATTTTTCGGGAAAATTTGTAGCGAAATACAAACTGATATAAGTAAATATTAAATATCAGAAAAATATAGCTATTTCATACTTAGGCCTACGGACATTATTGGATCTGGCTGGTTTCTGAACTTAGCTCAGAGTTTATCTTATTTTTCATCTTTTACTTGTTACAGTCATTTGACTGCGGCCATGCTGGGGCACCGCCTTGAATTTTTTGTCGAATGAATCGGCCACAGAACTCATTTTTAAGTACTTAATCTATCAGGTTTTTTTTAGCCGAACCGCTTATTTACGGGGACGCCATCGGAACAACACGGGTTGTCAAGTGATGGTGGAATGCCGAGATCGCACGTTACTGCAGTCCACTCAGTTGGCAAAAATGAGTAGTGGTACCTGTAATCAAACGGGGTCAGCTTTGTTACATTCTGTGTCACGCTGAATCTTCTTGTTAACTACGTTAAGGGCAGGTATGTCTATGGAGAGCTCAACCACTTGCACGTTAATTCCACGAACAGGTTATTCCGTTGATCGGATCAACTAGAACACTCGTCGCCGCAATCAACGGAGCACAAGTTAAAACCTAGAAACAGAAATATTAATTTATGGAGGTGAGCTATAAAAGACTTAACATTGCATAATAACCAGTCTTATATCGCTGTACCCTACACAAACTCTAACGTCTTTCAAACTACTACGAGATTTCATAAAATTTTAAATGTCCTAGCTACAGACATAAATGGATAGTTAAAAGGTTCTTTTTGAAGTCATATAGTACCAGTTCGATCCCACAGCAAAACCGCTTATATACTGCAAAGCTACAATAAAAAAAGTCTTTCTCATATACACAGTTCACTCAGGCTTTCTTGTTCCATAACGTTGGTACAGTAACTATTCTTTTATGAAATGGTAAACATTATTTTTTTATGCAAATCGTTGGCTTTTGAAGTTCATAGACCTTAGAAAAGAAGTGTGGTACCATTTCCTAGACTGAGCCTTGGATTTCGCATCAAAAAGATTCGTCCACGTTTCATCTCCTCACAGCAGATCGGAAGAAATGAAAAACATATCTGCCTTGGCAGCGAAATCTTCCAGCAGACCAGACTAATGTCCCACCTTTCGGTCCTTCAACTCGGGTATCGACTTCAACACTGTGCACTTTGCACATACGAGGAAGTCCTGAAAAGTTCCTGGCTTCAAGAGTATCTCGAAAGGTCTGGTTAGAGGCCCAGCCTTCTGATTCTTTTACAGGGCTCAGAAAAACTGAAAGACTGCTGAAAAAAGTGTGTAATTTTGAGAGGAGAATATGTTGGCTAAAATCATAATTAAGTGATTCTTTTGCATTTTCTTTTATCCAAAGCCAGGAACTTTTCAACAGCTCTTCGTACTTTCCGATACCCAAAGACTTCCACCATTTTAATCAGAGTTCAGTTGTGCAGAAAGCTCACGGATCAGTTCGTCCATTCGCTGGTGATTCGTGTCAGTTATCGCAGTTGATTTCTACCACTGCGTGATATGCCTACAATTCTTCTTTCCCATTCTTAAAGAACTCAATAAGTTCTTTCTGCTAAGAACCGATTATTTGATTGCAAATAACAAGAAGAGTTATTACAAGAAAATTTACTCAACCAACAAATGTAATTTGAACAACCTTGATCAGTTAATAAATAACGTTGTCTTCTGCATTACTTCTGATACAACTCTCCAATTAAAAGAAAGAATGTTGCAAATATAACAAGTTTGAAATAATCAGGAAGCAGATTTTATTTCCACACCCAAATTTGATTGCAGTGAACCACAATCCAAAATCCTAATAGTCGAGCTACATGACTTGGCGGGGGTAATATGCGCTATATAAATATTTCAAGCTAAGAAACGTGTTCTGCACGTGGTGCCTCATAATTATGGGATATTATTTACATTATAAACACAGGTAACTAGAACTGAAACAAGCATATTTATCACAAGTAAATTGCGAATATTACAAATAAAATGTGTCCTATCTTTTTGAGGCACGCAGTATATACGATTCAATGAATAAAAATAGTTACCAGATACAGAAAATAACACTTATTATTATTTGATAGATGTAGAGATGTAGTATAATTGCAAGTCGTCGTGGCTTTGTGCATCAAATCGAATTACATTACATCAGGGAACAGTGTAAATAAACTCTCAAACGAACAGCGAATGCAAATTACAAAATGTGGGCGGCAATTAACATTAGAAAGATATTCTTTATCATGGCATCTCTATGCAATTTACAATTTGAATCAGCGCAAATTAATGTTGTCTTCTGGGTGTCTCCGCCATCTTAGATACATAACTTCAACATTTCGAGTTAACTTAGTCCATTATTCTAGCGATTATCGTATTTTCCAATCTCAAATTGGTGAATTGACAGATTCGTTGGAACAATGGACGAAATGACTTGCAGTATAAATTATCTCGGTTTCTTGCATTCTGAGTTCAAACCTTATGGAAGTCAACTTTCCCTGTCCTCCTTCTGGGGTTGATAAATAATGTCTCAGTCTAAAGTAATAGACTAGCGGAATCATAGGAGCGTCTGTTGGTTACCGTGTGGTATTTGTTCCGGTTCTCCGTGTTCTGAGTTCAAATTCCGCTATGGTCCTTAAATGCCTTTCGCAGTTCACTCGGTTGCAAGATTTCGGTGTCAGATCTTGGAGGCCCTTATGACAAATATTTAATATACATTAAGATAATTCAATTAATACTCCATCAATTGCAAATACCGAATTTCTATTCAACTTAGGGGCTATTTGCAATATCAGTGAATATTTTATTACCTGTTTCCTATAACAGGCACAACTAATTCTCGTCTGAGTATATCACTGGTTGCGAGTACGTGACATTGAAAAAGA
>NC_068999.1:7352659-7352999 GCF_001194135.2 Octopus bimaculoides | reverse complement strand
TGTGTGTGTGTGTGCATGGGTTTGTGTGTTTGTGTGTGTGTGTGTGCGTGCGTGCGTGTGTGTGTGTGTGTGTGTGTGTGTATTTTTGTTTATAGAACTGGTGTTACGAGCGGGTAATTCATTCAGTTTTGAAGACAGATAAGTCGTCATACCAAAATGTACCATTGATAAAAAAAATGCCAGACGTACACATGCCTACACAAATACAGACACACATTTGTACATATATATACATACATACATATATATATATATATGTATATATATATATATATGTGTGTGTGTGTGTGTGTGTGTGTGTGTGTGTGTGTGTATGCATATATATATATATTTACATATA
>NC_068999.1:7352064-7352649 GCF_001194135.2 Octopus bimaculoides | reverse complement strand
GTGTGTGTGTGTATGCATATATATATATATTTACATATATATATGTATACACACACACACACACATATATATATATATACATATATATATGCAAATATCTCTGTATCTGCACAACTAAGTAGTTATACACATACACAAATACATATAAAAGTTCGCGTATGGATACGTATATTTAGAATGTATTTTTGTGTCGTTTCCTATTGATTTATTAATGCTATCATTATCCAATGAAGGCTGAAACGGACTCACTCAATCACACACACATACACACATACACACGCACAGGATTCTACGTACGCACATGCATGATACCAAAATTCGATGGTTTATTCGTCAAAATGTAAACCCAAAAAAAAAATCATCTACCCTTAATTTGAAAAGGAAAACACATTTTCTGCTAATTGATAGTTTTAAGAATCTTAAGCTGTTTTTCTTTCTTCTGTAAAAATTCTCTGAATATTTTATTTGAATATATACGTGCGCGGATTTGTCCAGAATCACTGTTTGTCGTAGATGCACCGTGTATGCAGATATGGAAGTATCCATCCATCTATCTATCTATATATATAAATATATATATATATA
>NC_068999.1:7346800-7348032 GCF_001194135.2 Octopus bimaculoides | reverse complement strand
ATATATATATAATACATATATCGATAGATACATACGTAAACATATAGATATACATATACATGTATGTATTATATATAGTGAATAGTATATATATATATATATATATATATTATATGGATGTATATGTACGCACATATACATCTATACATACATATGTTTTTTATCTACACACACATATAGTCACCTGAGGCGTCTATCTGCACCTGTAATGTATGACAATTGAGTGTACAGTATCTCACCTGTAATGTTTAGGCGCATGATGAGACGAAACGATTGTAGTGGCTCTGCGTAAAGAGTCTTGTAAATTCCATTTTCTAACACTCAACTTTTTATATAGAAATATATATATACATATATTACTATATATATATACATATGTGTCTAACTAATACATATACATAAAGAAATGAAAATATTGGTATACATATACAAATGTATTTATATTACTTTCTTAAGATTATCTCTACAAAATTTATAGCCACATGACTATAATTTGTATAGATTATCTGAACAGGACAGCTGTAACAAAGTAATGTAAAAGCGCACTGTTAACGCAGTAGAACGCGGTATTGAACGTACAGGAACGTTTAATATATTTTTTGTATATTATGTCTGTATAACGAAACACCGCGTACCTGCACGTCATTAATAATGTATTTATATATGCCTATAAATTTTTTATAAATTAACAATTAATTTATTTATGTCTATATATGTATACAAACATTTACAAATTTATGTATATATATATATACATATAATGTATGTGTGCATGTATGTATGTGTGTATGTATTTATATAGATAAAATATATACACATTACCATATACAAAAAGGTAAAATATGTGACAGCGTGCGTCTCAAAAACCTTTCGAAATGAGTTTGAGAGAGTTCCAGATAATTTTCTGTCCTAAAAACCAGTTTTGAAATCTACTAAAACAAGAAGTTCATTTTGAAACGGAAAAAATATTTAGGTATTTTTTATCAGTTATTTTTTTTATATCTTTATATTTACGAAATTTTGCTATTTTTTTTTCTTTTCACATGCATTCACTTACAGTTTCAATATTTAATATTTCTTCTTTTTTTTAAATTTTCATATTTTATAGAAAATAAATGTACAGTTTCAAATTATTTTTGCTTCGTTATTTATTTTTATCCTTGTTTTTATTCAAATTATTTTCAAGCTTGATTTTGTAAGATTTGTTGTACAAAATATTTCCAAATTTTTCG
>NC_068999.1:7343177-7345598 GCF_001194135.2 Octopus bimaculoides | reverse complement strand
ATATATATATATATATATATATATATATACATATATATATACATATATATACACACACACACACACACACACACACACACATATATATATATATATATATATATATACACGCACACACTTTCATCAACAGATATGTAGATATATATCTAACTACCAAAGAATTACAAATCTCCCCTCGAATAATCTGCATAAAACTGTAATATTTACGTGTGAATACAATGTACAAATTATATATACGTATATACACATAATCACAGACACACACACAATCTGATGCATAATATATATATAAGTATATATGCATATGCACATATATATATATATATATATTTATAAATATATGTATATGTGTGTGTGTAAATACATCTATATGTATACATGTATCTGCATGTATATATATATAATATATATATATATATACATATGCGCTCAAGTAAAATATGTCCTGATAAAACAAAATGTAATATTATTGAACTTTATAAACTTCAATAATGATTCTTTCTTTCTTGCGTCTGCTTTTCTTTTTCATTTTGTTACTTGCTGCCATTATATAAATATATATACTTTTAGGAATCTGCTTTGATTTTTATATTTGATTAATTTATTGTTTACTTCTCTTTTGCTTTTTTTTTTTTGTCTTTTTCTTTCCTTCGTTATTTCCGAATATATTCACAGTACGGAGTTCGTATTATTCCCATTTAGATCAACATGGATATTCCTCCCACTTGACTTGACAATTATCTCTGCTATGAGAGAAAAAAAAACGCTTTTTATTGATTTTTGTTATTTTATTTCTTTAGTTTCCAAATCATTTCCAAGTGCCGAAGTAGAAGGTTGACATACATATCTCGAGGAACGTTATTCCTTAAAAAGCTGTTGCCGGAAATATATCTTTGTTTTCACTGATTCAAAATTTTTTTAGAAAAACATTGCAACGTTTCTCCGTACAAATCATATTTTTGCTATATTTTTGTTGATTTTACTTTTAATTTTCTTGACGTTCCATTTTGCTTTTCCCCGCACAGCGCTTCATTTGATATCTTCCATGTGCCTCTTCTCTTAATGTATACTAGAGACACAAACAAAATGTACGCAACCAAATACTTGATAGCAGTTGTGTTAACCTCACACATTATTCAGTTTCGTGAGCTCAATCGCACAACCATGTTAGATGGCTTAGATGACTATTCATCCGTCTTGCCTTGGCAATTTTTCATGACTGATAATGAAACCGAATACCAACTGATACGACGGTTAAACAGAATATAGGTGATGACAATTCTCGAAACGGTATGATAGACGAATACAACTGCATTCATTGCTTTGCGACAAAGAAATAATGGTTGTATTCCCTCTGTATAAAAACCAGGAATCGTTTACTTTCGGTTGTTGTTTTTTTTCTCTCTTTTTTTACAGTTGACATGTCTCTGAAAGTTTAGTATCGGCATTACTGTTCTGATCTTGGAACTTTGGTGATGATACAGGACTGGCCAACATGCCTTGTCGCAATTCCATCATTTCATCTCGGCTCCCTCTTGGTGAGGAGTTGTAACCCCTATTTATAACATTCAGACGATTTTCGTTATATTCTACGTCATCATCGGTTTTGACATCCATTGTAACGCTCCGAGTTTGACTAAAAGCACTCGTACGCGTGTCGAATGAGACAGCACGGTTATATTTATAATGACGGACATATTTGCTGCCTCGTATACAGGAACAAATTGCCAGTTTAAACATTTCCCGGAAGTTTTTCGACATGAACGCATACACGACAGGATTTACACAACTGTTTAGATACGACATGATGAAAAATGCTTGTCTCATTGGTTTCAACCAACCAATATGTAAGGAATCAATCACATCAAAGGCAGTTAAAACATTCTGGATCAAAATCGGGCCCCAGCAAATCGCAAAAAGTAGTACAACCGTAACCAACATTTGAACAACCTGCAAAGAGAAATGAAACGTAATTAACACAAAATAACTTTAGCACAGCTTGCAAATTTCCCTACATATAAATGTATACAAGCGTTCTGTATGTTTGTGCTAATATGGATGTATGTTTGGTGAGGTTCACTTAAATAAAGTTCATTGTAATTCTTTATGTATCACAATTAAATATCTATACATTTCATGATGCATTATTTTAGTGAAACAGCTATTGAATGTAATTAAATTATGAACCCTATGTGAAATTTATGGTTTTCTCTTTGTGTGTGTGAGAGAGAGAGAGAGAGAGAGAGAGAGAGAGAATATACTGATGTCTCATTTCCTATCCACTTATAATCAGATGTTACATTACACTGACGGATTACTCAGTAATTTTCGTAGCGTACATATTTATTACATTTTAACATGAATATTACTAATAGTGACTTCGACATTTCGGACAAATTACCTTATATATATATATATATA
>NC_068999.1:7339546-7342234 GCF_001194135.2 Octopus bimaculoides | reverse complement strand
ATATATATATATATATATATATATATATATATATATATACATACATACATATACGTACATATATATATATATATATGTATATATATATATTTACATACATATATATATACATATGTATATATATACATATAAAGACATATATATACATATATAAAAGTATGTCTAGGGAAATAAATACACAGATACAGATGCATATGTACATCCATATACACACACACGTAACTGTGTTTCTATATACGTATACATACATATATATATATATATATATATATATATATATATATACACACACACATATATATAACTTTAAAAAACAAGAACGGTAGACAGAAGCAAAGACAGAAAGGCGTAGTGAAGGAAGAATGAAGCTTAAAATTTAAAAAAAAAGCCTCGATGTTAGTTCTTAAAATAATTGTTAATGTTTATAACTTGACCTGTTTCATCTATTTCATAACTTAATGTCTATTGTCTGTTAACGTGTGAAATATTTTACCATTACAAGTTCACTTCTATTATAACGATAACAACTCGTTTATATAGTCATTTACCAACGTACCGATATGTGTGTGTATACATATATATATTTCATATATGTATATGTATATATATATATATATATATATATATATATATCTGTTTGCGTGTATATATATATTTTTTATTCTTTTACTTGTTTCAGTCACTTGACTGCGGCCATGCTGGAGCACAGCCTTTAGTCAGACAAATCAACCCCAGGACTTATTCTTTGTAAGCCTAGTACTTGTTCTATCGGTCTCTTTTGCCGAACCGCTAAACTACGGGGACATAAACACACCAGCATTGTCTGGCAGGAGATGGCGGGGAGAGGGTACAAACTCATACACCAACACACACACACTCATACACAGATATATATGTATATATATATAAATATATGTGTGTGTGTGTATGTGTGTTGAAAGGACTTCTTCCAGTTTCCGTCTACCAAATCCACTCATAATGCTTTGGTCGCCCCGAAGCTATAGTAGAACGGCACTTTCACAAGGTGCCACGCAGTGGGACTGAACCCGGAACCATGTGGGTGTGGAGCAAATAGTTACACTTATGCCTATATGTGTGCGTTTGTGTATGTATGTATGCACTTATGTATGTATACGTATACATTCGTACAGAGGAGGTCCCCATTCATATCTAGAGCCAACAAAGCTAATGACACCAAGTCCGGATCTCTTATCTCTTATAAAAATAGAACCTGTTATGATTTAAGTAGGTAACCTCAGGTATATCTGGGTATTTTACCTGTTTAGTTGTGTTGTCGTCTTCTGCTGTTGTCTTTTTCTGTTCCTTGTACATTGTATTCGGCTTACGAACAATGGGAGCGACACTTCTCTGCGATGATACTTCTGTTAATTGTTGATTCTCGCTAAAACAAAATCGAAAAGAGAAATTAATTTTAACAACTAACAAGAGCAATCAGAGAGCGCAAACCTCCGTCAAGACAACATCAACGCCCTCTCAACGATTACCCGGAGATGATTTTTTAAAATGAGAATATTTGAAATAAACTTGACTGCTCTCAAAAATTAACTAAAAAAAAAAACAGGAAAAATAATCCAGAATCATTGTCCGATACCGGATTGATCCTAACATCTTATACGTTCGTGCCAGTCACGAGGCCAAACATCTCTGAAAGTTTCATCTGAATCCATCGAGCGGTTCTTGAGATATCTTGTCCACGGACAAGCAATAAGGCTCTAGGATGATTTTAAAATCAATGGAATTACCCGTGCTCACATATTTAGTCGGATGAATGACGACGACGACTCCAAACACTTGAATTTCACTCAAAATACTCGCTTTCACATGAAACCATAAAACTCTTAACTTGACCTACTCAACTCCCCGAACATCAATTTCTAACAGTTGAAGCGACCACGTATAATTTCTCTCGCTGAATTTGAAGGTGAATCTTTGGAAGCATGGGTACTTGATCACCACCTGAAAACTTTTCTAATTTATGTTATTCGACTCCAAAAAGCACATCGTTCTTTTTTAGACTTTTAACAGACATGAATTTATATAATGTATAGCATCTGTTCCACAGTCTTACTGCATATTTTATAAGTGGGGTGCTTTTACCATCTTCGAAATGACTATAAGGAAATAGATATATATTATACTGAAAGAATGGCAGAATGTCTTTAAAAGTATATCCTCAGAATGAATAATAAATGTTTAATTTATTTTTGTTCTTATCTGCAACACTCAGAAGGATTTAGCCTGCCAATCTGTAAATAATAAATCATATGTAATCAACTTATAATCGATTGTTATTTTCTCAAGCTTACGCTGGAATCGAATAAAACTACCAAATTCCCATGGTAAGATCTGTTTCGCATTTCTCGGCGTGTTGACTGATAAAAATCGAACCAACATTGTCGGGCCACCAGAGTAAGTACATATGGATGTTTACGCTGAAAGTACTTATGTAGGGTTTATTTGAAACGTACTTAAGATAGATTGGCGTACATTAATTCAAGTACGGAGTTTTTGTAATTTCCCCTTGCAATATTTTTATCATGCAGTTTCAAAAACAAGTTATTATTGGAATTTTATTTTCATCATAAGAAAATCAAAATTTGCAAAACATTTTCTTCAAAATTTTTTTTTTAATCAATATATATATATATATATATATATATATATATA
>NC_068999.1:7337177-7338768 GCF_001194135.2 Octopus bimaculoides | reverse complement strand
ATATATATATATATATATATATATATATATATATATATACATACATACATATATATATATACATACATACATACATACATACATACATATACACACATATATACAAGGAGTGAAAGTGGAATAAACAGGTAGGTGGAATTGTTGACGTCATAAGAGTTTTGGAACTTCGAGATGTATGAAGTAAATCGTTTTCATCTCTGTAGTTTTAATGTATAAATAATAGAGTGTAAATATTAGATTAAAAGTCATTTTAGGTGGGATAAGGTAAACCACTGTCATATTTATAGAAGGTTGCCATCTCCTGTTCCACAGCAACCTTCGGCTTATTCTATTCAAGGCTTTTCATAAAAATTCGATATTCACGGGTTATTATTTATTGCTGTATCCTACTTCTAGTTTCACATTCAAAAACAATATGTATACGTGTGTGTGTGTGTGTGTGTGTATATATATATATGTGTATGTGTGTGTGTGTGTGTGTTTATATGTGACACGTCGTCCTGGTGAGGAGCTTAATTTCAATCTTCTCGAGAGAACACTACGGATATCCGTTTTACTTTTTTACTTGTTCCAGTCATTTGGCTGCGGCCACGCTGGAGCACCGCCTTTTTAGTCGAGCAAATCAACCCCAGAACTTATTCTTTGTAAGCCTAGTACTTATTCTATCGGTCTCTTTTGCCGAACGACTAAGTTACAGGGACGTAAACACGCCACCATCGGTTGTCAAGCGATGGTGGGTGGACAAACACAGACACACAAACATATACACACATACATATATATGAATACATATATACGACAGACTTCCTTCAGTTTCTGTCTACCGAATCCACTCACAAGGCATTGGTCGGCCCAAGGTTATAGTAGAAGACACTTGCCCAAGCTCCTGCGTTCGTCGTTTTACATTTTGTCACACTAGCTTTTTGGCACGTATGTGGAACAACAACTCTGCCATCTCATCTCTTCTTTGGACTCAAAAGAGAGACGAACACTTCCATACACCCTACACTTGGCTCACTGTCCTGTTCCTGTTGATCATATTCCGACACCATGCACCAAGAAGCTAAGAAAAGCATATTGACAGTCGACCTTTGGCTTCAACCGATGGTCATTTGTGCGGAAATAGATGTTGTTTCATGACAACAACTCTAAACACATGACATGTTGAATCATAAAGTTCATTTTTAATGAAGCCATTTGAGATTTGGTTTTGGCCTGCTCAATCCACCGAATTTAATACAACTGAACATGTCCAGAAAATCAATTATTCTATCAAAGCTCACACGCCATTGAATCACACCAATCTATTTCATATGACGAAAAGAATACTGGAACGATGAATTACTCTTAACCAACGATTGATTGCGTTTATACCTCACAGATGTCATTCGCAATAAAGAAAAGGATATTCGACTGTATGTTGTCTTGCCAACATAGCAACCTCCATAGCTGTTTGTTTTGATAATAATCTTTACACTTCCAGTTTTAAATCTAGATATATTCTCCTGACTTGAATTCTACTTGTTAAAGGATAAACTTAAAGTATAAAGAAATAATCAAATATGTATGCATATGTATATATGTATGTATG
>NC_068999.1:7333935-7337124 GCF_001194135.2 Octopus bimaculoides | reverse complement strand
ATATATATATATATATATACATACATACATATGTACATATATATTTACTGTATATTATGTAAGTGTATAACCCTAACTAGTTGATGTTTTGTCGACTATTTAGTAGAGATAGAAATAATATAGTTTCTCATACAGGCGTAGTACGTCATAAAATTATACACATTTTCAAACCTGTTGGAAATGTTTCTAAACTAATAGCAGGCATTGAAGTTGAGAAGGCAGCTGTCGACTGTGTTACTACCGCTTGTTTCAACGTGTAATTAGATCGGTATTTCACGTCAGACTTTACATGAAAAGGAAAATGTTTTCAGTTAGTTTATTTCGAAAAGATTATGTCTGGATACAAAATTCATTATATGATGTTCAATACATGAAAATTATTTTCTTCATGCGCTATCACTTGTTACGAATGTATTTGCATTTTGTTTTTGTTTTCGTTGAACAGGACAAAGGACAGCAGCCTTTTAAATTACATTATTAAAATGAATCTTTCACAGCAAATTTCCTGTTCTTCCTTCCATCTGTTAGACAGACAGACTGGCAGAACAGTAGTTCGCTCGCAGAAACTACCTGTTGTGCTTCTCTGAACGCTTTGTCGAGTTTAGATAATTACTTCTGTTTGTTGCAAAGATTAAAGAGAAAAAATACAGAGGGTTTCATAAATTATTATACGATAACAAGTGATTAGAAGGACTAAATTAGATGAATTTTATAAAAATTGTTTAAATTTTCTTCAATAAAACATCACCCATTGCTACATTCAAGCTGTGAGTCTTCATTATCCGAAATTCTGCTTAGAATCTTATGAGCACCAACAGGCAGATTCCGAAACATAAATCTGTTATGAAGTTAGCGAATGATGCTGGTAAGGTTGTGTTTTTAAGCTGTGTTTTTAAGATATCACCACGCAAAGAAATCAGGAACGGTTATTTCAAGAGACACCGGAGGCTATTCGCTAACTGTTCCTCTGTATCCAGTCTATCCATCAGTTAAATGCTTAACTTCATTCTTGTAATGTTGGCAAAATTAGATGTAATCTTCGTCCTACTGAGAAATATATGCATCGGTGTCAGACAGTGTAAGAACAACAGGCCAGAAGCTATCTGTTAATAAATGAACGTAATGATCAGCATTACGTCGTGCCGGGAAAAAGAAATTACACACGGACTGTAAAGTTCAACCGAAGGACACACACCTGTAGGTAGGATCCATACGTTTCATTAAAATTCCATACGGTTTATATCGACAATATAAAACATGTACCTTTGAGCCTGATGAGTTCTTACTATAGGAACCAGTGAAACGAAAAAAGCACTAATATAACCTCGTGACTTCAGGAACCATATAAAGAGAGCAGTCGTTCTTTTTGGTAATATCGGAACACAGCTCTTCAACTGCAGTATAGAAGTCGGAAGCAGTGAAGAATCACTTCAATATAACTATAATTGACGATTCATATCTATGATCCCTAAGTTATAAACACTTTGAAAAAGTACTGCTGTATTGAGCGTAAATTTTCCACTTTTCCTACAGTTCTTTAGCTTCCAGATGTACTTTGAGGTAAACAGAATAACATGTATATCGGCATTACAGAAAATACGTTCAAGCTATATGAATTTGTGTCTGTTCGAAAACAAAATGATTTATAACAAATGACCGATAAATTAAAATAAATTGCTGCTTTTCTTTTTTACTTACCTTCCAGCCCTCATTGAAGCTCTTAAATTGGCAACCTTCCAGAGTTCGTAACCTATACTGGCATAGGCCACTACCATCACACCTACTGGTAATATAAACATTAGAACCAGCATATATAATTCATAAAGGATCGAGTAAATTGGTTTGTCCCATTCCTTGACACACCAGAAGCCTTTGCGAGTTATTCCCACTTCAATATGTTTCTGAAATTAGATAAAAGAATCTTCAGTAACATATCAATAATTTTACATTGAAACTTAAAATGACATATTAGCTTTGCAGTAATGTACAGTGACATTTAAGTATGCAACACTTATATCCCGGCATTCCATATTTTGTGTGGCATTAGCTTCTGAGCAAGTAGGTCTCAACATTTATACCTGTTACCTCACATCTTCCATTGAAACGGGCGTTTCTTCAGGCAAAGTTTTCCATACGCCCCACCTATATCAAAAGAACACGCATTGCACCACAACACATCGTCAGCTAATATTTCAAAAGTTTTGTTTGTGGATTCATAGAATCCCCTTTCGCATTTTAGCAAAATATTCGTAATCTTCTTGCCCTTTGCATGATATTTTTCTTGGGCAAGAATCTACAGTTCCTTGTAATATATCTCTCCCATGTTTTATATTTTTCTTTGAACCAGTCTATGTCTAACGACTCTTTGCCGATCACAACTCTCGCAAAACTGCATCCATTGTTATCCAGGCTATTGGAATTATCATCATCTTATCATTCAATAAACTGTCAATATCTGCCATATTTTCTTCAATAGAATTCATTTTACTTTTCTGTCTGTTTATTTTGAAGATTTTTTGTTTATTTGGGGGTTTTCTAGTTTTGTTTTTTCTTTGTCTTTTTGTTTGTTTGTCTGTTTTTTTCAGTAATGCTGGCAAGATTCTGATTATTACTTTTGCTGTTATCCAGAAAAAAAATGAGGTCACCATTAATAACTACTTAACAAAATCATATATGTTTGTTTCTTTTTTAGTTAAATAATCCTTAATCCATTTCTTCACCCTCAGGTAGAGGATTAAACGCGTAAAACTTCGATGAGTCTATTGTCAAAACAATAAAACAGAACAGAAAGTATTTTTCCTTCAAATTATATTGGCTTCATATATTTTACCATAGTCTCACTTTGATAGTATTCACTGGTCTCTCACTCAATAATAATAATCGCCCTGGCACAGCCAGAATAATTGGGTCAATATTTAGATAGCTGAAAAAAACAGGCACCGTGGTACCGTAGGCTGCAGATAGCAAGTTCGCTACGCATGCAAAACACCAGGATTTCCAACAAAATATGAGTTTTAAAAGATGATAATACATTACGTCTATAATAATTAGATAGGATTTGGCCACTGGAACATTAATCTGAGAGTTTTGGGAAGTAGAACGCTGGCACTGAAATTTGAGTGTCAGCATGAGTCGAATATATATTGTGTGTGTGTGTGTGTGTGTGTGTGTGTGTGTGTGTGTGTGTGT
>NC_068999.1:7332017-7333026 GCF_001194135.2 Octopus bimaculoides | reverse complement strand
AAGAGTGAGAGAAAGTTGTGGTGAAGGAGTACAGCAGGGTTCGCCACCATCCCCTGCCGGAGCCTCGTGGAGCTTTAGGTGTTTTCGCTCAATAAATACTCACAACGCCCGGTCTAGGAATCGAAACCGCGATCCTATGACCGCGAGTCCGCTGCCCTAACCACTGAGCCATTGCGCCTCCATCACATAAATACATACATACATACATACATACATACATACATACATACACACATGTATACCTACACATATACATACGTGCATACAGTAAAGTATATGATGTAGAATATAGTATTTTCAGAAATTAAGAAAAGATTTTAATAATTTTTTTCATTTGAATTGATGGGCTATTATCTGTAATTAATAAAACTGTCACAGTTTATAATGACATGACTGTACTACTACTAGTAGTGCTACTGCTACTACTACAACTACTAATGCTATGAATAATAATAATAATTAAGATGATGATTGTGGTGGTGGTGGTGGTGATTGGTGGTGATGGTGGTGATGATGATGGCGTCGACAATGACCACATCAAAAACAACAACACCAATAACATTAAAGATAATCTCTGAGCAAGATGAAGTGGAAAAAAAGACAACAATTAATGATATATTAGAGGGGAAGGGGAACTTTAGATTCAATCTCCTGATGTTTTATCAATGGTGTGGCTTGTCGAAATGTTATTTCTTAATTTATGGATGTAATGAACCAAAATCAAACTGAAAAAGATTTATGAGTTTAGGAACAACTATCCAGCTGCCTGAATGTAGGTCATACGTACGTCGTACGTACGTACGTAGGTAGCTGTGTGGTAAGAAGCTTGCTTCCCAACCGCAGGGTTCCGGGTTCCGTCCCACTGTGTGGCACCTTGGCCAAGCGTCTTCTGCTATAGCCTCGGGCCGACCAAAGCCTTTTGAGTGGATTTGGTAGCCGGAAACTGAAAGAAGTCCGTCGTGTGTGTATATATATATATATATATATATATATATATATATATATATAT
>NC_068999.1:7330755-7331855 GCF_001194135.2 Octopus bimaculoides | reverse complement strand
TCTCTCTCTCTCTCTCTCTCTCTCTCTCTCTCTCTCTCTCTCTCTCTATTAGTTTAACACTCGGGAAGAATGGATAAGTCTTTGACGTTTCAAGCCAACGCTCTCCGACAGAAAGGATTAAGAGGGGGAAAAAACGGTGATAATAACGGTGAACCGGACGAACTAAGGTGCGCAAGCTCGTGTTTGCATGTGAGAATAGCGTGTGTGAGTGTGTATGTGTGAATGGGGGCAAGTGCATGAGTATATAAGTGTGGACGAGCTTGAAATTATGTCGACCCGTGTGTGTGTATGTGTATAGGTATCAAAATCTGGCTTCATTTCATCCCCATTTAAAATAAAACATTTCTGCATAATGACAAATCGCTATAACAGTCCGTCGCTAAATATTGCATCCTAAAGCAAACACCAATCATTCCTATACGCGGCACTTAACGGATACATTATTGATAAAGGTCAACAAAAGAGTGAGATGTATATGCTACATTTACAAAAGCTGATAATCCTCGATTCGCTTTTGCGTGTGTTTAATCCTCTATGTAAGTGTTTGCTTGTGTATCATTGCTTGTTTTGCCGGGCTTATCTAAATAGCAATCTAATTCAACGAACCTTAAATACCTGAATTATAAACGCGTTAATCGGTTTTATTTTAAATATGTACAAGTTAAATATACTAAGTTGCTTAATGGCTATTATAAAATTATCATTGCAAACATCAGTAGTTTAAAAGTTTATACATCAATAGATGATAACTGCTACCTACATAGAAGCCGGTTATATACACATATACATGTGTATGTATATACATATATATACATACATACATATAAACATGTACGTATGTATATATATATATATATATATATGTGTGTGTGTGTGTGTTTGTGTGTATGTGTGTGTATGTATGTGTGTGCTTGTATATATGTGCACATGCGTATGCATGGGTTTGTATGCTTGCATGTATTATGCATATAGATATATGTAAGTAAAGATACGTATATATTTTAGGCACCTATATATTGCATACATATACAATATATATATGTGTGTGTGTGTGTTTGTGTGGCTGGGTGGGTGCGTATTTGTATGCTTTGCCTTGTATA
>NC_068999.1:7329424-7330528 GCF_001194135.2 Octopus bimaculoides | reverse complement strand
ATATATATATATATATATAAATAATATCTTTTGTTTGGTTCTTGTTTTTCATTTTTTTCCCTTTGTTATTATTATTGCTTAAATGTACAACATCTAATTTCTGCACAGCCATGTAAAAACGTTTATTTATATACTATTATTAGTCTTCATATCACTTTTGCTGTTATCAGATTGCTAATATTATATATAACCATACATACCTACATGTATATATATGTATGTATGTATGTATGTATGTATGTATGTATGTATATATATACACGCTATTGTTTTATGATGCTTCCATTCATCAACATAAGCATAAACGCATAAACAGACTATAACACCATCTAATAGATATGCGATGTGCAAATTGATCTGATATTCTGATATTTACTCAAGCAAACGAGAGAAACAACACATATATATTGATCAATTGATTCATGTTATATGAATGTGTATGTGTGTGTGTATGTGTACGCGTTAATGTGAGCGTGGTTTGAGCGTACGCCTGTAAAGCGTCGCCATTGTTGTCGGTACAAAGGTTGGAAGATTGTTAACTCGAATCTGCTAACTACTGGCGCACAATTTTGCTATTTAATGCCCACAGGAGCATAGGTTTTGCTGGCCAACGAACCAATCAAGAACTCCCTTTGGGAATGTCAAATTGCCAGCCAGAAATAGCATTTAAGTATCAAAGCAAATGTTATGTCTTAGTAAAAGAAGAATGCAATAGCTGGATTTGTCATGTCTTTTGAAAGGATGGTTCGAAATCGTTTGCAGGGAAGTAAACGAGAATGAAACCAACATTAGCAGACTCAATGTGTGTGTTACCTGTTATTTGTTCCGATCGTTGGACATGGGCCAGGCTGGAGCATCGTCCTGAACGGTTTAATCGAACAAATCGACCCAAGTACCTTTAATTAAGAACTTAGGATCCGGCAAATGACATGTTAGTTGGATGTAGTTATAGAACAGTTTCTGCAACCGGTATGTCGCGGCACATTGGTGTGCCATGAGAGGATGCTAGGTGTGCCGCAGTGTAACATGAATATGATTTTTCCCCTATACTTTTAGCTATATTCTTACTTCAGTTGTGCCGCTGAATTTTGAAAAGAATATGTC
>NC_068999.1:7324943-7328690 GCF_001194135.2 Octopus bimaculoides | reverse complement strand
ATATATATATATATATATATATATATATACTTGCAGATAAACAACAAGTGACGACCATTCTTATTATTTCGTAAATTGCAGCGCGGTTTAATTTTCTGGAAACAATGCCATTTCGTTTCTTTTTCCTTTTCTTTTTTTTTTATATTTTTCCTCAATTCTTTCAAATTTTGTTTGATTTTTTTTTCTTCATTTTCTACTTCAGCTTTCATATTGACCAGTTTACAAATCTGCAATGTGTTCTTACGAAGATAATACACTGCGGTATCAAAATGATTTGGAAGCAATAATAGCAATGAAATGAAAAGTCTATGACACGATTTAAACACGGAACTGAGAATTTTGAACGGAAAAATGAACAAACAGAAACCAGAACTGCAATGGAAAAAGAACACGATAAAAACTACAACAAAACACAACATACAAACCCTGGAACGAAAGTTAATTTATAACTCTTCCACAAAAGGAACTAGGGTTTTAGTGTAGTACCACACAGCGCAAATTTTGTGAAGGTTCTGCTAGTTGATCACCTTTACAAACAAGCAATTTAGCGGTGCCAGTAGGGAAAACAAATATCAAGCATAAAACGTATTTAAAAATGACTTACCCTTCCTTTCAAGATGGGAATTGCGAGTACAAAAGACAAGAACCATACAATTGTAATTACTATTCTTGCATGAGATATCGTACACAAGTATTTCGACTGCAGTGGATGCAATATAGCCATATACCTGTCAGATAAAGAAAAAAAGAGGGGTAGAGATATTATTGAAGGAAGCAGAAATCAAAAAGGTACATGTCTATCTTCGTTTATCACGTTTGGTTGGTTCTAAGAAAAAATAGCGTATTATATGAATCAGTGATAAATGAATGGTAGAAAAATGAGTTATAGGGAAAATAGGTTTCGTTCCGAGAACTAAGTTGTCCTGAGCATCGTGTATGGTCGCTGGGGTCCTCTCTTGTGGTCTAAGCACAATCGTTGACTGATCGCCGAGCCGTGTTATCACCGATCGGTTCGTGATAAGCGTAACGAAGCTCACAAAGGGTTATATTGGATGAGTGATGAATTAGCGATGTTAAACAATGATAGATGCATATTTTTTTATATCTTAGACTCAAGTAAACAACGCCAGCCACTAAGGGTGATCGACATAGTAGCGAAAACTTCCTCAAGTCATACTGTACTGCATTAGATAAGAAAAAGACAGATATGAACGTGCAGCCATAGATATTGGATATCAGAAAAATAACAGGGCATTGTTTGGAAAGACGTTGGCCGGGTGTTGATATACTCCATCAGGACTGACTGCGAAAGAAGCTAAAAGAAGGGTAACAATAGAATTAACAACAACAGTAAGAATAGTAATAAGGACAACAACAACAACAACAACAGCAAAAGCAACTAAATAGACAGTAGTGGCTTAAATAAATAAATAGAAAAATGTGAGAGAGGAACATAAAGTGATTTTTAAGAAAGATATTAGAATCCTGAGATCTATTGAAGAAATAAGAAAGTCTTGATGGCTTTTCCTTTTTTTTAGAAGTGAAAGAAGAATATTTCCTTAAACCATAAACTTAATGATCTCCAAACGTCTGAGAAAGGTTGATTTGATGTGCCAAGAACAGAGCAATTTGTAAAAGAATTACGTATATATAGGAACTATTGCAAGTGCTAAGTTACTGTAATATATTTCGACATTGTGTTGCTGCACTAAACTAGAACCGATGGAGAAGGCCAGCAGCGGTCGGTAAAACTGCTAGAAACAGCAACCAAATCTCCCCACATGTCACACTCTAGAATGTTTATATAACGAAGCAGCACATATTGAATAATCTCATTCTAGATACACTTAGCCAGAAAAGTAATGGACGGAAAGAGTGTTTCTGGAACCATGACTAATTAAGCTACCATATGCTGACTGATGTAAAGTTAAGCAACAACAAAATCTACTACCACCACCACCACCACCACCACCACCACAAACATTACTAGTTTTGCCACCGTCATCGCTACTACAACTACTACAACTAATACTAATACTACTACCACAACCACTACTAGTTTTACCATTACCATCACTACTACTACCACCACCACCACAATCACCACTACCACCACTAGTTTCACAACCACCATCATTGCTACTACTACTACTACTACTAATCTATGTTGCAAATCATTTCGGTTACGTGTTACATACTACCAGAATGGTATCATTCAAGTGAAGAGTAGTAGTAGTAGTAGTAGTAGTAGGAGGAGGAGGAGGAGGAGGAGCAGTAGTAGTAGTAGTAGTAGTAGTAGTAGTAGTAGTAGTAGTAGTAGTAGTAACAGCAGCAGCAGCAGCAGCAATAGTAGTAGTAGTAGTAGTAGTAGTAGTAGTAGTAGTAGTAGTAGTAGTGGTGGGTCTTCTCTTTGTATAACCACCATCCCCAGGTCAATACAAACACGATAGCCCTATGATCAGATCCATCATTCTAGAAATATTCATTCTGTCAAAATGAAAAAAAAAATTCTTACAATTTAATTTTGTTTTTTGTTTTTTTTTTTACTTTCCACTGAAAACGACGTCAAAATAAAAAATATAAATAAATTTTAAAAATCACTAAAGATAAAACAAAAACGACACCAAAAATTAGAAAAATTCAAATAGTTCATCTGACCTAACCATAAATAACGATAAAGTAGGTGATGAATGCAAATTGATTTGGTTTTTTCAGTCGAAGCATTAATCGGTTACAATCAGAGATTTTTGAGGTTTCTGGTGTTTGCGAATTTTGTAACGGTTTTTCTTCTTAAGTCATTAGATTTGTCGTATCCACGCGTGCACACACATACATACATACATACATACATACATACATACATACATACATACACACATGTATACACACACACATACATACTTACATATATACATAAATACATACATACATACATACATACATACATGCATGCATGCATACATACAAACATATATACATACATACATGCATACACACACACATACATACTTACATATATACATACATACATACATACATACATACATACATACATGCATGCATGCATACATACAAACATATATACATACATGCATACACACACACACACACATACATACATACATACATACATGCATACATGCATGGATACATGCATGGATACATACATACATACATACGTACATACATACACCCATACATATATGCATACATACATACATAAATACATACATACATACATGTATGCATGCATACATACATACATACATACATACATATTTACATACATACATACACACGAGCGCACGCACACAAGTACACACAGACGAACGCAAGAAGAAGAAGAAGAAGAAGAAGAAGAAGAAGACGACGAATATAGTCCCACCCTTTGTGATGAAGTTATGATTTATAGCACCCTCCCACGCAAGCAAACCATAAATTTTGCTTTTTTTTTTTATACCGGAAACAAAATTAGAGAAGAAAAAACCTGTTGAGAAGATGCAAAGCTTCTTTGCTGTTTTGATCCAATTAAATTTCGATATTAAAACCTCAAATTGCTGACTGCAAAAGACAAATCAGAAAGGAGGAATTCCAAGAGCATCGTAGTAAAAGAATAACAGTGTTGGAAATCCTCAATTAGCATTTGAAGACCTGTTACGCTTATCAATGCTTTCGGATGGGCATTTGACGATGTATATTTGTATTTTTGTCTCTCTTGTTTTTCTTCTTCGTTTTTTTTTTTTTTTT
>NC_068999.1:7317606-7323538 GCF_001194135.2 Octopus bimaculoides | reverse complement strand
TGTGTGTGTGTGTGTGTGTGTGTGTGTGTGTGTGTGTGTGTGTGTCCAAGAAAACAGAATGTAAAGTGGAACTTAACTGCTCCAAAGGAAAAAAACTTTTGGTAATTTTTTTTAGATTCGTTCGGTTAAGGTCTTCAAATCTACTTAACTTCCAATGGGAGCTAAGTGGATTGAAAGGAAAACCATAATTTATAAATGGAATGGCTAACATAGTTCTACTTCATGTCCTATTTGTACGGCTGTTGAGTGGAGTTTTTATTAATATTAGTATAACTATCCTTAACTGCTTCTTCCTGATTTTCTCTGACGTCCTATCTATCACGTCACCGCTAGAATGTGGTAGTAATTGGACTTCGAAAGATAATCTAAATTTTTTTTATGCTTGCATTAGCTAAATTAAGACAAGCATTGCCTATGACGTCTTTTCAGCTATAACAAGACTGATGTTGAGAGATGTGTTGAATAAAACCACGATTCATGATTCTTCACCAACACTACGCCATACTCGAAATGATTACAACAAAATCATAGTTCTATCTGGCTGAGCCGGTTTCCATGGCGTATAAGTGACAACATTGTACCTGACTAGAACGCTGGTCTGTCCCAGGGTTATTCATTTGCAGCTAAGTTGACCATAACATCGGGAAATGAAGAACACAATACATCTCTCTGTCCGGGAATCGAAACCGCGATCTAAAGGTTGTGACCGCAAAACCTACACACTAGGCACACACGCCTTCACCGCAGTAGATTAAGCTTCGTTAAATTGCACTCATACATATGTTTAATCTAGGTTGCGATGTTAAACAGAGAGAGGAAAGTTATCAAGCTCTTATTCAAATTTGCGAAAAATTCTTAAACATAGGAAGATAACTACGATTTACGATGCTTTTGTTTTTTATCGAACCGTAGGAATCATAGGGTCAGTTACCCAATTTCTACATCATAGAGATGAACAACATTGATCCACTGCAGAGTTCAAGGACAGAAATTACGATCAAGGAAGCAAGTGGATTTCATCGAAGCTGTACTTGACGTGATTTGAACTCGGGAGGTATAGAGCCTGAAGAAATCCCGCTACATGTTTGTTTTTTCCCCACGTGTTAACAATTCTAGCGGTTTGTCACCTTTATGATATTCGGCAGACAATACATGTAAGGAGATAACAACATTTAACGTTATTCGATAAACAAAAATATTTTGTAAATGATATAATGTTAATTTCTGAATTATCGACCGTGTCTACGTTAAATCATTGCGACAGTATGATTATAACGGCGTTGGCATGTACATATATCCACACATATTCACATGGTGATATACACAGCTATACAAAATTAAACATAGATTTTTACGTTGTATTTCTTATCTTTGATTATGCATTTTCCTAATGACAAGTTGTTGTTCCTAGAATGTAATTGCTTCAAGTGAACAAGAAACCAATTATACATAATGTCTAGACTAATTACCAAACAGATACAGACTCATAAACACACACGGGCACACGCATGGATACACACACGGCCACACGCTCATATACACACACATACACAGACACACACACATAACTTTATGCGTGCATATATGTGAGTCTATATATACACACATATATATACACACACACGCACTCACACACACACACATAACTTTATGCGTGCATATATGTGAGTCTATATACACACACATATATATACACACACACGCACTCACACACACACACACATACACATACACACACGGCCACACGCACATATATATATATATTGGGTTGTGCGGAAAGTTCGTGTGTATAGGTGTGTACGTACGTATTATGCCTTATAGGAAATATTTCTGTGTCCTTTTTATTATGTTTAAATCGTAGAACGATTAGATCGAAGTGGGGGTTCAAACATCATTGGTAATATATATGATAATACAAAACAGTTACAAATCCCTCTTTTCTGAATATGAGTAATACAATAATGAGTTCGAATTGCATAAGTAGGATTTTTTCCCAGTGCATAATATTTATTTTCATTTGTATTCATATTTACGTGACTTCCTCAATTAACGTTGTTCCAGACACAACTAAATTTAAAGTTTTTAAATACAATGATTTAACCATTCATTGTTTATGCACTGCAGTACATAGGATACATTATGGTACCTTTAACACAGATATATCTATAGAACTTATTCATATATGCATTTATGTGTATGCATATGTGAGTATAAGCGAGTGCACCAGCCTACGTATACATGCTATATGTGTGTGTACATATATATAAATACATATATATATACGTATATATACATATATGTATATATATGTGTGTGTATATATATATATACATATATACATATACACACACACACACACACACACACTACAATATATATATATATATATATATATATATGTGTGTGTGTGTGTGTGTGTGTGTGTGTGTGTATATGTTCGTATCACATTTATGTCTATCATTTATATATACACATACTTATATAACTATATGTATACAATATATATATATACATATATACACATAAAATATGTATATAGTTATATTTAATTTTTTCATCAATTACTTTTTTTATTTCAATCATTTCCGGTACAAATATCATTTTCATTTACATTTTCTATATAAATGTAATTTTTCATATATTCCTACTTTATTTATTTCACACACGTTTTTCTATGCATATATTTCTCGTTATCACAGACATACATCTCTTTATTATAATATATGTAACTTCTCCACCGTTATGTCATATTTCATACATACATATAATATATGTGGGTGTGTATCTGTGTGTGTTTATATCTCATATTAAATCTTTCATTATATGCATCTGTTTTTTCTATCTATTTTTCCATTATTATTGTCTATAATGTGTACATTATATATGTGCAACATATATGTGCTGGAAACGATGTATCAGAAATATGTATAATATATATCGATTAATTTCAATAATATATATCGATTCGATATTACATATTTTCTGTCGTTTGTGATATAAGTTCTTTTATTAATAAATATTTTATTACTTCCTATTATCAATTTTATTTCCTTGATGCGTTTTGTAACTTATTTTATCTATTTAAAATTATTATTGTAACTTCATTACCTTACAGCCGTTTCTGCTATAAGATGTGGTGGACTTTTAGTTGAATACCTGGATAACATCCTGCAGTTCTATCAGACCCTTGAATATGAAGTGCACTTTATTTGGGATTTGCAAGAATGGACTATTTAATTTCGTACTTAATGCTCTGGAAATTGATTGACTGAATATGTCTTGCTAAGAATGTATTAGACTTTAGGTGAACATTACGAGAAGTACTTGTTGTGTTGAGAATCAGAGCTTCCGCAAGTTAGTAGTGATCAGATGTTTAGTAATACCCAGTATTGGAGTTGGTAATTACCGTACACTCATACACCACATTAACTACGACATAGTTACCATTCAATGGACACTTCATTCCAGGTTTAAATTACAGTTGTGTTCTGGGAGACGGGTTGTTGATAGTAATATAGAGAATATATAAAGACGACGAGCTGGCAGAAACGTTAGCACGACGGGCGAAATGTTTAGCAGTATTTCGTCTGCCGTTACGTTCTGAGTTCAAATTCCGCAGAGATCGACTTTGCCTTTCATCCTTTCGAGGTCGATAAATTAAGTACCAATTACGCACTAGGGTCGATGTAATCGACTTAATCTCCTTGTCTGTCCTTGATTGTCCCCTCTATGTTTAGTCCCTTGTAGGCAATAATGAAATAAATAATATAGAGAGTCCGTTATCTGTAGCTTCTAATCGGCTTACCGAGTGATGTTCTGCGTTAGTATCTGGCTCAGCTATGGGCGTTGTGATAGAAACAAAGTCAGCGGAAACGGGAACTACGCCTGACTGACCAGCGAGACGCTCAGTATTAGCATCAGAATTTCATGTTGCTCTAGTGCACCCAGCTGTAAAGGAGAAAACGTGCAACGGGCTGGCACATCGTCTGGAGGTATACGCCGTAGAAACCGGGTAATAGGCCTTATGAGTTCTAGGACCTGAAATAGTACTTCCCTTCTAATAGATATGTGAGATTAAGTGAATATGCACATGCGCTTAGGTATGTATATAGGTATACGTCTTTCGACTCGTGTTTATATATGTTGGATAGGAAGGGAGTTTAACTTATAGAAGGTACGAACTTGAAAGGGTTGTTTTTTTGTTGTTTTTTTCTAAATAAAGATCCATCATAGTCGCTATAAGCTTAACATGACTCTATTAACTGGAAGAAAAGAGATGATGATGATGATGATGATGATGATGATGATGATGATATGTATAACGACGAAGATGTCGACGACGACGACGACGACGACGAAAATGATGATAATAAGGATAACGCGGACGTCAGCGATGACAAAATAAGAAAGAAAATCGAAACGAAAAAATTTATGTAAAAAACAAAAAAACAACAATATTCGCTGGAGGTATGGCAAATAAAGAATATTTAAAATGTTTTAGCGGATCCTTTTATCTCTTATATCATGCTATTTTTTATAGTTAATGTTCGTTTATTCCGTTCTTAGAGGGAAAAAAATGTTCATATATATAAAAAAAAAATTATGAAATATACGCGAAAAATATAAAATAAAACGAAACGGTTAAGTGAAATCTTTGTTGTTATTTTTTTTTTTTTTTCTTGTAATGTGTCACTTCAGAAACTTGAAACCACAATTCGAATTAACAAACATGAAGCATTATGAAAGTATAGAAAATGCCTGCAGTTTGCATTTCATAAATTATGCCAGAAGAGCAAATATAACGATCTATTTATTTTATTGCTGTTGTTTGTCTTTTGAGCCATTTATTCATTTTAAACCGATGAAACCAGAAAGATGCATTTAAATACACGTATATACATACATGCATAATTAAAATGAAGTTTACAAAATTGGTATGTAGATTAGTTTTTACCCGCATGAAATGGAGACATAAAGTCAGAATTTATGGAGGCTGTTAGTACTAATACAGATATGGATTTGGATAAATAAGCTTAATTTAAGAGACATGGTAACGTAATTGCATTATGAAAAATAGTTAACTAGCTATACATATATATGTGTGTGTATGTATGTATGTATGTTTCTGAGTGTGCACATGGGAGAATGTGTCTGTATGTGAACATGGGCGAGTGAGTATTTGTATTAATGTGGGAGGGAGCTATATCGGTTATGGAAAAATATATGCAGTGAGTTCAATTTCTCACCGTGAAAATGTCTTCTTCTAACATCTTGAACGAGCAGTATTTCTGAGTAATCCATGAAGTCTCCAAATATATTTCTTCATGAATGCACATATATGTCTTTCTTTCTATGTGTACACACAAACACACACACTCACACACACATATATGTATATGTGTGTGTGTGTGTGTGTGTGTGTAGATACAAATATATATATGTATATAGATAGATACATACATACATAAGTACATACATACGTACGTACATACATAAATATATACACACACAAACACACACACACACATATATATACAGATATATAGATATATATATATATAGATACATACGTACATACATACATATATGTATATGTGTGTGTGTATACAGATATATATGCATATAGATAGATACATATATACATAAGTACATACATACGGACGTATATACATACACACACAAACACACATACACGCACGCACGCATATATATATACAGATATATAGATATATATAATAATACATACGCACGTACATACATACATACATACATACATACATATATATATATGCACACAAACACACACACACATATATATATACAGATATATAGATATATATATATAGATACATACGCACGTACAGACATACATACATACATACATACATATATATATATGCACACAAACACACACACACACACATATATACAG
>NC_068999.1:7313583-7317456 GCF_001194135.2 Octopus bimaculoides | reverse complement strand
TATATATGCACACAAACACACACACACACATATATATACAGATATATAGATATATATATAGATAGATACATACGCACGTATATACATACATACGCGCGTACATACATGCATACATACATACATACATACATACATACATACATACATGCATGCATACGTACATACATTGTTCCTTGTATTATCTATACATTATCTTCTTATAGCCGTAGGGATTGAGTTATTGATTGTAGTACTTAATACAATACCACTGAACTTTTTAGTTATAACCGCCATAATAAAGATTCGTTTATCGCTGTACGCGAATACACGTACGGGAATAGACCTTCTTAATAGTATTACTTGGTACATTTTCTTTGTTTAATATACACGACTTCGAAAAACACTGAGTTTTTACATCCAACTGTTACTTAGATATATTATATGCCCACAGCAGAAATAACTAAATATATATTGTTTCTCTTTTTTGTTTCGCATTTCATTCTCCCTTCTTTTTTTTCTTTTCCTTCTGAATAAGTGCTTTGGTGAAATCATATAGGTTAACAATCATGAATTATTTTACAATAGCACAAAAGATTTTGGATTCCACCAGGAAAGAAATCATCGTAAAATGATAAAGAAAATGTAAACATTAAAATGAAAAGAAAATTTTTAAATGGCGGTAATGAATTTATACGTAAAACAATGAAATATGTGGCTTCTTGCCATATTTTTGTATTGCTTATTTTATCTTATTTTTATTCTTGTTTTTCTGTCTATCATCTTGTTCTGACGTAGTTTCTTCAAGTGAATTACCATTGAATGAATCAACTAGAAACTTGCGTAAAAACAAAGATATTTGCCTGTAACTATAGTTGGAATGTCTCTTCAAATATCTTCTTTTATTCTATTTAAAATTAAGTTTAACCAAAAGAAGATAGACATTTCCACAGACATTTTTCTTTTTAAAATTCTATTGATGGAAGAAAAGAAATATGAAATATATAGAGAAGTATCATTTTATATATATATATATATATATATATATAATGAATCTTAAATTATTGCGTAAAATCGTCTTCACATACATTTCTTCCCTTCTGGAAAATGAACGGACACAGAGACGATATAAAACCGGTGAACAATCGTTTAAAATTCATTTTCACAAATGAAATGAGGAATCTTGAAAACAGATATTCTATTCAAAGGAAACGATATTCTTTAAATGGTACCTTGTAAAAGCTCAAATCCTAACTAGAGAAGTACTGGGCCTATGAATTTTGTGATATATATACATCTGTTTGTTTGTGCGTATCCACGTGACCACGTGACCGAACAGGCTATCAGATGTTGTTACGTCATGACCGTTTGCACTTCACATCGTTATAGACGATCTATGTTTAGTCCCCTATTCTCATTGTCTTTCAAATAGACTCGTTTTCGTCACGTTTCTGAAACGAATCGCAGATGGAAATCCGTTGGGTAAGGTTATCCTCAATCAATTGATGTTGAACCCACAAATGGAGACTGCTGATGTAACTAACTTGATACAGACGGTTTTCAAAACACGATTTGGATATCTGGGGAATATTTATGATCATCTCGGTCGTATAGCGGGAATTGGTGTCCTTATTAATTGCTATTGGCCAGCCAGAGCGAGGTGTATCTTGAACCAAAAACTTACCCCATCGTCCAAACCACTTCTGGCACACAGACTACATATCTTCCAGTTGGTTTACACCGCTTTCCGGCCTTTTTATTTTAAATAAGAAAAAGCATGAGGTGTTGTTAATGTTAATTTTGGCTCTCTGATTTCAGGGTGGTCCCAAATATATAGAGTACAACTTCTCTCATTGCAAGTTCGCATCGGACTACAGTACTATATCAAATATCTAACCTACAGCCAATGTCCTCCTGTAGGCTTCCGTCGCTTTCTACATATATAAAAGCATGAGGTGTGGTTAAATTTAATTTTGGTTTTCTAATCCCAGGGTGACCCCAAGTACAAAAACTACAGCGAACTACCTTAGTATATCAAATATCTAACAAGTGCGCATGCCCAAGGCACAGACTGAAGTTATAGCTGCTTAATGGCGTGCTTTAATTTTAAAGCGGCAGAAAAAAACCGAACGGATTTTGGGGGCCTACCCGATAGATACAAGTTGATTTTCACTTAATTACAATGTCTGAGTGTTTATTAAAAGAAAGATAAAAGATATTCATTTTAATGAAATACAGAACTCGAATTTTCATATTCTGGTAAATAATTACCTCAATTTTAATTCTGTAATAAATATCTTCAATAACAGAAAAAACTTCATTGTAGTGTAAAATTTTTAGAAAATTTTAAAAAGCAACTTGCGGTCAAACGGTGGACGGGCGCTACTTTGTATAAACTGCATTAGCCTGTGATTGACTCTATTAAATTATTTTCAACCCGAATGACCTCAGTTGTTATAATTAAGCCATTCAAAGAGTGTATTAGTGCGGATGTATGAACCTGGTTAAGCTTGGTTAATTGAAGAATATCAAACGGAATTAAATATGTCTGCCATTGAACAAGATCGAATTTACAAAGGGTACGCATGCATATATAGGAAATTAATTTATTAATTTATTCATAAATGTTTACACAAATATAAAGTATACAGGAAGTAAGTTTCTATCGATGCATTATATCCTTTGAGGTTTATAGATTTATGCAAAAACTGTTAGCCCTGTATTACAGAACATAATATATATATGTGTTTGTGTCTATGAGTGTCTGTACATATGTGTATGAATACATACATACATATATATATATATATATATATATATATATATATATATATATATATATATATATATATATGTATGTGTGTATGTATGTATATATATATATATGCACGTGTTTGTGTATGCGAGTGTGTATGTCTAATTTAGTGTATTTATGCGATTTAAGGCGGTCATGAACGAGATAGAAAGGGAGATGATAAAATTTTGAAAGATTGCATGTGCCGCACTGTTTATATAACGATATTAATAAGTTACAATATATATGTGTGTATATGTGCATTCTTTTAATGTATATGTGTGTATGCATATATGCTTGTGAATGTGAGTATTTAAGGTGTACGTGTGAAAGAAAGCGAAATATAAAGCGCGGTAGAGAGAACATACAGCTAGCATTTCAAAATGAGGCAAAGCATATATGCTGCCGTTTAGTAAGTGTATAGATAGATAGATAGATAGATAGATAGATAGATAGATAGATAGATAGATAGATAGATAGATAGATAGATAGATAGATAGAGGGCAGGGAATTGTCAATTAGTAATAAAATTAATAATTAACAATTTTGCCAAGTAGTTCAGTATGAAAAAACCTTTATCGGTAAAACCATTTATAATCTTAAAATATACAGGGATTAGCTTGAGTTGCTTCTCCAATATACTGAAAATTTAGAAATAGCAGTCAAAGAACTATATATATATATATGTGCAGACGTGGCTGTGTGGTTAAGAAGCTTACTTCCCAAACTTGTGATCTTGAGTTCTGTCCCACTATAAAGCACTTTCCGTAAGTATCTTCTACTATAGCTTCGGATCTACCAAAGCATAGCAATAGACAGAAATTTCAAGGAGCCTGTTACGCAAATAGGTAGATAGATAGATAGATAGATAGATAGATAGATAGATAGAGACAGACATATGTTATGTATGTATGTATTTATGTATGTATATATGCGAACGCGCGCGTGTATCATTGTGCGTGACTTTGTCCTTCTCGTGACAGGCGTTGTACGCTTACATACGTCTCCGTGACATAGATGCCGAGCAAAGAGATCGATAAGAATAAGAACCAGAAGTAAAGTTATATCTGATTTCGATTTATTTGACGAAAACCCTTCGAGGC
>NC_068999.1:7310791-7312642 GCF_001194135.2 Octopus bimaculoides | reverse complement strand
GTGTGTGTGTGTGTGTGTGTGTGTGTGTGTGTGTGTGTGTGTGTGTGTGTGTGTGTGTGCGTTTTATAATGAATTCTGTGGAAGAATCTCGAATATATTGACTCGTCGCTGCTCGAGAAACCTTAGAATAGCCTGCAAATGTGTCTGTAACGTGTGAGTGTGAGGACGATGGAAGGGGTATCAATGAAGGGAGAAAGTGGGTAGGGGTGAAGAGAAGAAGTAGGTGTCAGAGCAAGAGAGGAGAGCAGAGGTGGGTAGGAGTGAAGAGAGGAAGTAGGTCTCAGATGAAGAGAGGAAGTAGGTCTCAGATGAAGAGAGGAGAGGTGGGAGTCAGATGAAGAGAGGAGGGTGTTGAGCCCAATATGTACATCTATATATGTATGCTTGTTTGTATGTCTGTCTGTATGTATGTATGTATGTATGTACGTATGTATGTGTGTGTGTCTATGTATGTATGTATACGACGGGATTCTACAGAATTTTCATCTATCAAATTCACTTATAAGGCAGCGGTCGAGTGGCCGTAGCTATAGCAGAATACACCTTGTCATAGACAACACTTAGAAGGTTTGAATCCGAAGCTCCGAAATCGCCTGGTAGCAAACCAAGCTTCTCAACCACACAGCTCACACCCGTTCCTGTATGCATATTCATAAGCAGAACAAAAAAAAATAAGAGATGTTTTAAAAGTCTAAAAGTAAGCAGTGTGGAGCTACGAAAGTTAAACGATCATGTTAATGCAAGTCGATAAAAGGAGTTTGTTTATCATTATCGAAAAACAAACAGCAAAAGCAGAATATGGTACATCAATGGCTATGTATATAAAAAATAAAGCTGTATAGTTTTTTATGTGAAATGATGCTTAGCTTTTGAAGGATACATTAAGAGAAGTGTTTTATATATGACATCCATGAATAACTATTCGCAATATAAAAGTAATTGCATGATACGGTTGACTACGTTTGTAAATATATAGTGAACTACGTTAGGAATAATAGATTTAGTATCGAGTATTATTCAGTAGGGTGTAAGTTATAGAAGCGATGCTAATTCTTGGTTGGATATTTTTTCTAGATTATTCTTCTCACATATGCTGATATTTTTCCTCTCTGAGAAAGGCACAAACACAGTTAATTTCGTTTTCTCCACACTTACTCTCCTCAGTGAATTACAGATAAAATTATATTCTATATATTTAGATATTTAAACGGCTGGTCAAATTTACAGTTACACCTAGCTGTTGTGAATAATTGTAACTTGTCTTAGTAAATGATTACGACTGATCTTAGTTTATAGCTATAGCTTGTCATAACAGATGCAGCTGGTCATAATGAATAGTTACAATTCATCATAGGTTTAGTTACATATGATAATGCTTAAGGCAAAAACCTAGTCATAGCTAACTAACAATTACGATTGATTGTAATTTCAGTTACAATCAGTTATAATTAATTGATCTTAGCAAATAGTTACAACTAGTAATACTTAACAGCTACAGCTAATTATGTTTAGTATTTATGACTGATCATAGCTAATAGTCACAACTGGTCGTAGTTAATGGTTACAGCTAATCATTTTTAGTAGTTTTTATTATTATAATTAAGAAATATTATGGCGCAGAGGTGCTTTCAAATAAATAGTTAATTATGGGATATTTAGTTAGGTATTTGATAATATATCGATTTCCCACATTATCATAGAGTTTTAAATCATTAAATGAGGTGTTATTAATTAATTGATGAAAACAGTCTATTAACTTGAGTGATGCAATACATATATATATATATATATATATATGTGTGTAAGTAAGTATGTATGTATGTATATATATATATATATATATATATATAT
>NC_068999.1:7309080-7310777 GCF_001194135.2 Octopus bimaculoides | reverse complement strand
ATATATACCTACACACACACACACACACACACACACAAACATATGAATTCCGGAATGATAGACAACGAAGTTGACCTGGATATAATTAAATCAACAAGCCGAAAACTGGAGTATATGAATCAGAGAGACATTTACTCATAGACGCCATCTGCATAACATAAACAATAGCAAATTCACTGCTAGCCGTTACAATGTAGCGATAATTGAAAGCTTTATCAGAAATACATTAGCAATGCAGAGTAGACTACAACAACTCGTTTAGTCAAGCATCCTTTCGTTGCTTATACATGACGCGTCAACATATGGGCAAAAAAACTTACTGCAAGTCAAATGTTATATTTGTAAGCGTAGGCGCATGCGTGCATAGCTGTGTGTTTGAGAATCTCACTAAGCAGTCACGCGGTTGGGTTCTGTCCCACTACGCGGACTTTAGGCATGTCTTCTACTATAGCACCAGGCAGATCAATGCCTTCAAAGAGAATTTGATGGAAAAGGACTTTGAGGAAGCATGTCGTATCCTCTCTCCTTTGTTTTTCCCCCTCATCGCTTCCTGTCGGAGGGCGTAGGCTCGAAACTTCAAAGACTTCCACATTTCCCTAAACGTCAAATGAAGAAGAAGAAGAAGAAGAAGAAGAAGAAGAAGAAGAAGAAGAAGAAGAAGAAGAAGAAGAAGAAGAAGAAGAAGAAGAAGAAGAAGAAGAAGAAGAAGAAGAAGAAGAAGAAGAAGAAGAGGTACCGTCATCGGCAGACTTAGCAGTTCCCTTATTGAGATTAGTGTAACTCCAACAGTTGCATTGATTCTAAGAATTCTGCTCTATTCAGAAAAGCAAGGATTTTAAGAAAGGTCTTTGATATCTAAGGAAACTGGTCGTGACCCTGGTGTCAAGAACATTCATCCCGAATGTAAAACATTCATCCAAAGCATGAATAATAATAATAATAATAATAATAATAATAATAATAATAATAATAATAATAATAATAATAATAATAATGATAATAATAACAAAGGCAACAACAGAAGCAACAGCATTAACGACGGAGTTTTGCATTCTTTGCTATTGAGACTGTTTCATGATGTGTCCATAGATAGCTGTAAAACCTATCAAGTGATTTATCATGCCTAGATATTGATTAAACGAGATCGATAATTCAACTATAATTATTCGCTTTAATTTAACGAAATACACCGGTGATTGATATATTTGTAACAAGTTTATACAGGGAAATATAATTATCAAAAACTTTGAATGGAGTTTGCAAGCGCCGTAAACTGTTGCAGTCGTAATAATCGCTAAGGTAAATCGCATTATCCGAGCAAACAGGAAGCTCCTTCAATGAGGAAACTCATTGCATGTGGGTGGGGGGGCGTGTGTGTGTGTGAGTGATAAATTAAATACGATCCGCAATGGTTTTAATTGAACTATTAAATTAATATTTCTTGTATAGGGAAGATGCATGAAATTTACGCGGCGTGGAGGGGTTGGGGTTGGAGCGAGGGCTAATCGATTACGTCAGAAGACGGAAGGAGTATACGAAGGAAATTAAAGAAAGGGAGCTGGAAGAGGAAGAGGAGAAGGAAAGAGAAGATGGTGGTGGTGGTGGTGGTGGACGAGGAGGAGGAGGAGGAGAAAACAGTAACAACAGCAACATGGTGATGATGATGGTGGTGGTGGTGGTGGTGGTGGTGGTGGTGG
>NC_068999.1:7304664-7307294 GCF_001194135.2 Octopus bimaculoides | reverse complement strand
ATGCACACATATATAATAATATATGTATACAATATAACAATAAACATAATATAATATACGTATAATATGATAATAAACATAATATAATATATATATAGTATAATGTATATAATATAGAATATATATAATTTAATAATTGCCCACACATATATTATATAATATAAAAGGTGAAGATTAGATCGACCCCAGTGCGTAACTGGTACTTATTTAATCGACCCCCGAAAGGATGAAAGGCAAAGTCGACCTCGGCAGAATTTGAACTCAGAACGTATCGCCTACAATAGAATGTATATCATCCTTGTGCCCCACCCCACCACAAAAAAAATATTATTGGATGGAAATGTCGAACGCTAAAGCAGAAAAGAATTGCTCACAAGCAGCTTAGAGGCATTCCGTCCGTCCATCCGTCCGTGCTTACGGCCTGAATTCAAATGTTGCTGAGTTCTACATTGCCTTTCATACTTTCTGGGTCGATAAAATAAGTACCAGTTCAGCACTGGAGTCGGTATAATCGACTAACCCCCTCTCGAAAATTGCTGGCAATGCATGAGATTTTGAAATCAATATTATCATTATTATTATGGTATTATCGCTAACATGGTAAGCAAGCAGAATCGTTATGACGCCGAACGAAATGCACAGCAGCATTTCGTCCGTCCTCAGAGTCTAAGTTCAAATGTTTTGCCGAAGTCGACTTTGCTCTTTAATTCTTTCGCCTACAATAGAATGTATATCCATTCTTGTGCCTATGGAAAAAAGTATTACTTATAACTTTATTTCGAGTTTCTTTGCTGAAAACATTTCATGTCTCCCAAACTTTAGAAATTCTTATGACGAAAACAATATATATATATATATATATATATATATATATATATATATTGGAGCGAACACATGCTACAATGAAGTAGAGACATTTGAATAGACAACACGAAACCGGTTATTTCTCCAAAAATACAAAAAAAATTTTATAACATTTTTCTGACATAATTTAAATATATACTTTAACCATGCAACACAAGCCTTCTGCAGTGTTTTCACTCTTATTATCTTATATATATATATATATATATATATATACATACATATATATACATACATATACATATATGCATATATATATATATACGTATATATACATATATATATTTACACACACATATACAAACATACGTATGTGTATATATATATATATATATATATATATATATATATAATATGTATACATGCGTAAATAGGCATATACTACGCGCATGTACACAGGCATACACACACATATGTACATGTAGATATAAATATACATAGATATACAGATGTGTGTGCGCGTGTGTGTGTGTGTGTTGTGTGTGTGTTTATGTATACATGGCAAATCAAAGCGACGCCATAGGCCTGTCAATGATTAAAAATAGAGAATTTACAAAAAAAGGTTGTTTATACATACACTGTTCGAATTTTAACAATTTATATTTGCGGAACGATATTTAATAATGTTGTGCTGAGAAAATCGAAAAGTAATATATAGTCAGGTTGTTGTTATTGTTGTTGTTGTTGTTGTTGTTGTGTTTGATCTATGTTTATTTCTAAGCTGTGTTACCTTCGTTTGTTCATATCTTTCTTGAATATCTAGCTGTTATATTTATATATAAAACAATGTTATTCATTTCGTTTCTAAAACAATAGGTCATGCACTGAGGAGAGAATAAAATTAATCACATGCAGGGCGAAGAGAAATTGCGCAAACAGCATACATAGCAGGTTACAACCCCTGTGAATCAGGATTTGCAGTATAACAAATTTATTATTCGATTTTATTATAGCAAATTATATTGAGTATAACAGAATATTATTCTATTTTGTTATATCAAATTATTTTCAGTATAACAGGAGATTATTCAATTACATTTGATGCTTTCTAGTGAAGGCATGTAATACAAGGTACAATATAACCCTACCATCACAACATGAGGTGGGATTAGAAATTTGAATTTCAAATTAAGGAATTACGGAATTACGAAGACAAAAATGCATAGAATTCAGATATTCATTTATTCATTTCCGTTTCGTTTCTTCTTTTACTCTACCGGAATATTTTCCGTATGATAAAACATCATTCTATTTTGTTAAGTTGGCATAATCGTTTCAACGTCGCATATTAGATTTATTTTTGCCTCATTGTGCTTCAGGCAGACTTTGTCTTTCATCTCTTTCGGAACGATAAGTAAATTATCAGTCAGGTATTAGGGTCGATTTCTCCCTCACGCACCATCTCCCTCTCTCTCTCTCTGTCTCTCTCTCACACACACACACACACACACACACACACACACACACACACACATACACTCACACATACTATATACATATAGTGTGCGTGCATACATACATACACACACATATATATATATGTGTGTGTGTGTGTGTATGTGTGTGTGTGTTTTTGTGTGTGTGTGTGTGTGTGTGTGTGTGTGTGGCGGGGGAGCTTGTTGGTTTTTTTAAGTCTAGTAACCTGCCGGTTCGGCAAATGAAAAGCGATAGATTTAGAAACAGACTTAAAAGAGGTATTGGTGTCGGCCTGTTCGACGGCGGTGTTCCAATATGTCCGTAGTCCAACGACTGGTAAAAGATAAAAG
>NC_068999.1:7301742-7304430 GCF_001194135.2 Octopus bimaculoides | reverse complement strand
TCTACGCTGCCAGCCAACGAGAGAGTCCCCACACGGTGGGAGAGGCCAACGATGGTGACTCTATGCTGCCAGTCAATGTGGGAGTCTTTACGCAGTCTAGCACTGAGGAAGCCTCTACGCTGCCAGCCAACGAGAGAATCCCCGCACGTCAGCCAACGATGGTGACTCTATGCTGCCAGTCAATGTGGGAGTCTCTACGCAGTCTAGCACTGAGAAATCTTCTACGCTGCCAGCCAACGAGAGAGTCCCCGCACGTCAGCCAACGATGGTGACTCTATGCTGCCAGTCAATGTGGGAGTCTCTACGCAGTCTAGCACTGAGGAAGTCTGTACGCTGCCAGCCAGCGAGAGAAACACCACACGTCAGCCAACGACGGTACCTCTATGCTGCCAGGCAGTGAGGGGATCTGTACGCAGTGAACTCACAGAGGTGTATTTACTTGACTGACCACACAATGCATCCATTTAATAGCAAACCAGCATTGGTGTCTCGAATGATTCACTGGATCTGATAGAAATACTAACCAAATTTCACCTGAAACCAGACCTCACTCTCCAAAAAAATAAAGGACATCTTAGAAAAGTTAGTCCTAGGTACACTATTTGAAAAAATACTCGAATATTTCTCATCACAAGTCTACTTGATAAGAGTTGGTTTGTGTTTAACCAACAAGTTAAATCCATTTCAACCGGATTTAGAAACCGCATCAACATTTGATCCGTTCGTCATCGTCGTTCCCACCACCCCCGTCGTCGCCATCTTCGTTGTCAATGTCGTAGTCGTGGTCGCCGTAGTTGTCTTTGTCATTTTAGTTGTTTATTGTTGTTGTTGTTGTTTAACCTCCAGAGAACTTTTAATCATAGAGTTCTGATGATTAAAGCTGCAATCGAAAATATCCCAGCCAATATCCTGCGCTGTCATATTCCTAGTCACACTACACCCGGAACACATTATTCATTCCAGCGATCTTTCTCCTTAAGAAAGTACGAATTGGTTACTCTTTTTAGCAAGTGGAACGACTTCGTTGTGGCTTCTTCGTTAATAGTTCCCTACAACCACCACTCACTCCATCATATCCCCACCACTAGACAAAATATCAATTCCACTAATAACAGAACATATCACATTTTCTCTTCCAGAAGATTGTACACGAGTTAAGAACACATCTATTTTCCTTCTTAGAATACACATTCATTCATCCGCTTCCTAGCCTACCTAATTAAGTAAACAAAGCATATCTACCTGACATAGCCAGTTTTAACAATCACATCAACAGATTTCCTGCATTGATTTACGTGCTGTTTTCTTCTTTCCTTATTCCAAAGACAAATGTTTTCTCTTCTCGATAATTACTGAATTCTTGCAACAAAAGAGACCGGCTGTTGATTGTTTTAAGAAAATATCGTTAGTTCAGACACGCAGCGCGAAAACGATAAATATTTAATAAGCGTCTTGCTTTAATTGTGTTTAGTCTAACTCGACTTGATGCTTAGGCTACTCAAATAAACATCTCACAGAAATACACACGTCCATACTAATGCAGCCAAAGTACACAACCACAAACAATCACACACACACACATACATACTCGCACACACACACACACACACGTGCGCACTCATGCAAACATTATGGCTGTTCAAACATACTCATCCATGTGTGTATGTATGTGTGTGTATGTGTGTGTGTATGCACATGCATTCATGTACGTAGTACGCACGTAGGCATGTATGCATGTATATATGAATAAAAGGGGGTGTATATATATATATATATATATATATATATATATATATATATATCATATGTATATATTTATCATATATATATATATATTCATATATTATATGTATATATATCCATGTATACATGCATATACATGTAATTATATATATTTGTTTGTATGTATATCTATATATAAATATGTGTGTGTGCATGTGTGTGTGTATGTGCGTGTGGTGTGAATTTGTATATATGCCTCTGTGTGTATGTGTGTGTATATGTATGTATGTAGTTACCAGTTTACATCCACTTTCCATGTTGGAATATGTACGTATTTATGTATGTGTGCATCTATATATCAGAATATATAGAGTTATGTATATGTGCGTATGTGTTTATGCACGTGTGTATGCATGCCTGTATGTGCCTTTCTGTGTCTGTGCTTGTCTGCGTGAGTATGTCTCTATGTATGTGTGTGTTCGTGTGCATTTCTGTATTTGTGTAACAGGATTGCACTATGTTTACGTATTCATTTTGAAAGATCGATAAAAAGCTTACAGAAAGAACCCTTGTCATTCACGTACATACCTGCACAAGGATTTCGCCCGAACAAAAAAAAAAAAACATTAAGTCACATATTCACCGCAAGGAATATAATCCAATATCTGAATTTTTTGTTTTCCATTTTCACTGCTTTTGGCAAAGAAAAATGAAAATAAAAAATCTTTCGCTTCATGATACCATTCCGAAACTAAATAATACTGTGACTTTTGGAACTAAACACAATTTGGCTTTATTAATTTAGCTAATTCTTTGCGAACAGAAGCCATGTAATGTAATTTTTCTTTAAACATAAATCAGCCCTGATAAGCTACGAACGTATGCACGTAAAAAGAAATGTATCTATGTATACATATGTGTATGTGTGCATAGGAATATATATATATATATATATATATATATATA
>NC_068999.1:7301573-7301732 GCF_001194135.2 Octopus bimaculoides | reverse complement strand
ATATATATATATATATATATATATATATATATATACATGCTCACACACATACACGCACACGTAAATAGATAGATAGATAGATAGATAGATAGATAGATAGATAGATAGATAGATAGATAGATAGATAGATAGATAGATAAGTATATATATATATATATA
>NC_068999.1:7298992-7299719 GCF_001194135.2 Octopus bimaculoides | reverse complement strand
TGTGTGTGTGTGTGTGTGTGTGTGTGTGTGTGTGTGTGTGTGTGTGTGTGTGTGTGTACTCACATACATACAATCAGAGTAAGAGAAACACAGGGAAAATGGAATAAACATAGGACTGCACTGCACTGATGAGATGCGAATCCCAAACAGAACTTTCGTGTTCAGCTTAAGTAACGTTATTAAATATTCACAAACAATATTGTTTACTTTCGCTTTTTTCTTACTCTGCCTATAAGGCAATTAGAAAGAGAAAACCCTGTACCCAATTTTCAGTATTATACAAAAGAAATTAATTTATACAAGTTTGTATGTGAGCCTTTCTGTATAATTTCTAGATTACTTATTTGTGATCCAAATCACACATGAACTCATATATATATATATATATATATATATACAAATATCCCACATGATTTAGGAATAAAGGCGGTTGAATACTGGGTAAACAAACACAGAGAAGCAATTCCCAACAGGTACACGGTGACATTTATACTAGAATCAGTGAGACTTATCCTGGAAAATAATACGTTCTTCTTCAATGGTAAGAACTATATCCAAATTAAAGGCACGGCTATGGGGACGAGGTTTGCCCCCGTTTATGCGAATTCGGTGATGGGTTACTTGGAACAAAAACTCTACCAGGAAATAGAGGAGAGATATAACACCGAATTTAGGAAGCTTATAGAAAAAGCATGGAAGAGATACCTGGACGATTGCTTCATAATCT
>NC_068999.1:7293507-7296007 GCF_001194135.2 Octopus bimaculoides | reverse complement strand
AATCTGAAATTAATCACCAGCATCCAGGACCGTCATTTTATTATATTTTGAATTTGAGCTGACAGCATCTAATAACACAATCCGTGCTTTGAGAGAGTTCAGTCATTAATAACGTGATTTTTTCTTTTATCAAATGATGTAAAGATAATGATTACTAGAATAAGAGATACTTGCTTTTAACATTTGATCTATTTTATATTTTTATCCTTTCCTTTCCATTCACTTTAAATAACCTTTCGCTGTTATAATATTTCACAGTATCAGCTAGTATTGACACTGTCATCGGACAATTTGGAAAATAGACACTCGTTTGGAAATGAGATTTTAAAGTGCCAATATATGTGAATGTCATTCTTACTGATTAAATGATGAAATGATTGAATATACACATGTAATAGCTATTACAGACGATAGTAACTTCAAGCTTAAGTGAGCTGCCACCAGATTGATAATAGGACTGAATGTTTGAATTGTTAGTTACACTTATCGAATGTTATTTTAAGCGATCAAAAGCAAAGAACCAGTACAAACAGTTGATCACATCGCCAAAGTCAAATATCTATCGTTATTATTACAGATTCGTCCTTTAAAGTTCAAAGCTCACATCTCATGGGTGATACCTTTGTGCTTTATATTTGGTAGAATGAGTCTCAAAATACGAAGATCGATTTACTAATATGTTTATACTGATGTAATCGATTATATCAACCAGGCAAAAAAAAAAACAATATTAGGCGTGTAGTTAGTGAAAAGAGATCGATGCTTTCATGACAAAAGGCGGAGGATTGAAGGAACGTTTAAGCGTGGTATAAAAATTCCTTTGTACTTGTTTATTATCTATGACACTTTATATTCTGATTTCAAATCCCGCCGAGGTCAATTTGGTATTTCATACCACTAGCGTCCGTAAAATAGAGTGGCGTCAATTCAGTTTGGTAAACTATCCTCGAGAGTAGATTAGCACAATTCTCTTTGGGTCTTAATAAAGCATTCTTATGGGATGAACAGGAAGAAACACTTGAATGTCGAACAAATACGTTCTGGGATAATCAGTTAAGCTACTTCTCGTTGTTAGTTCAAATCCTACTGAGGTCAACTTCGCTTGCTGCCCTTCCGTCCTTCCGATTTACTAGCTTTGCATCTAAATCAATTGTTAAGGGGGTTGGCTTAAAGAAACACTTCTTTTTTCTTTCTTAGCACTCCGTCGGTTAGGCCGGCGATCAACGGAACAGCTTGCTCATGAAATTAACGTGCAAGGGCTGGGCACTCCACAGACACGTATAGCCTTAACGTGTCCTTCGTTCCTTAATTTCAATTTCAAACTTCTAATCCAGCTAATTATTATGAAGCAATGATTATCTCCCTTACATTAACTGTCTGCTAGAGGGACACCACGTGGTTGATATTTGTCTCAAATTTTGGCATGATGCAAGCTATTTCGGGACAATGGATCAGTTGATTATTTCGATTTCCAGGATTCAATTGGTACTTATTCTATCAATACCGAAAGGTGTACTAACGATTCTACCAACCTCCTTTCTACTAAAGGCACAAGGCCTGAAATTTTGGGGGGAGGGGATAAGCGATTACATCGGTACTTAAATTATCAACCCCGAAAGGATAAAAGGCAAAGTCGACCTTGGCGGAATTTGAACTCAGAACGTAAACGCTGACGAAATGCCTCTTAGCATTTTTTTTTCCGGCGCGCTGACGGTTCACCCAGCCCGCTACCTTGTCACATTCTTCAAGATGATATTAATATATAAATTTTAAGGTAATTTTCTCTCAAAATTCTGAAATTATTTATCACTTTTAGAGCATCAAATGAATTGCATGCATTTAGCTGAGGTAAGTTCAGTTCTGAGAGTTCAATACCTACAGAAGTCAACATTATTTTTTAACCTTTACGTATCAATAATATGAAATACCTTTCGTAGTGAGATCAATATCATCGAACGTTTGTCTTTTGTCTCCAGATTCCAGGCCAGGCGTTGTGTCTACGTAATGAATCACTAATTTCATTATGAAAAGCTAAACTTTTTTTATGATTAGACTTGCATCATTGAAAAGGAAAAAAAAATATTCTCTTATTCACTCCATCAAGAGCTCGAATCGAATGTTATTAAATTAATAAAAATAATTAGTGCTATTTCTTCAGTGTGCATTCGTCTAAGTGACGCCATAGTGAATGTATGTATGTATTTCCATATATGTGTTTGTGTATCTGGTATATATATATGTATGAATGTATATACGCATGTGTATAAGTGTATATACAAATATGTATAAGTTTATACACGCACACATATGTGTGTATATAAATATGTGTGCGTATGTGTGTGTGTAAATACATACATACAGGTATATACACTTATATACAAGTGTATATATATTCATACATATATACATCAAATACACAAACACACACACCTACACATACACGCACGCACACATATGTATATATATATATATATATATATATATATATATATATATATAT
>NC_068999.1:7289691-7291022 GCF_001194135.2 Octopus bimaculoides | reverse complement strand
ATTCCCAGACCGGGCGTTGTGAGTGTTTATTGAGTGAAAACACCTAAAGCTCCACGAGGCAGGGGGTGGTGGCGAACCCTGCTGTACTCTTTCACCGCAACTTTCTCTCACTCTTTCTTCCTGTTATTGATGTACCTGTATTTCAAAGGGGCCAGCCTTGTCACACTCTGTGTCATGCTGAATCTCCCCGAGAACTACGCTAAGAGTACACGTTTCTGTGGAGTGCTCAGCCACTTGCACGTTAATTTCACGAGCAGGCTGTTCCGTTGATCGAATCAACTGGAACGCTCGTCGTCGTAACCGATGGAGTGCCACATATACATACAGGCGCGTGTCAAACGTACCGTTAATGTAGTTCTCTGGGAGATTCAGCCTGATACAGAATGTGACGAAGGCTGGCCCCTTTGAAATACAGGTACATCAACTTATTTTTGTTAACTCAGTGAACTGGAGCAAGGTGATATAAAGTGTCTTGCTCAAGGACGCAAGGCGTCACCGGGACTCGAACTCGCGGCCTTACAATCGTAAACCGAATGCCCTGACAACTAAGACAATGTGCCGTGCCTTCAGAGAAAGTAAGATGTATCTGCGGTATACTCATCCAGATAGTATTTTAATTAAGAATGGTAATATCAGTTAAGCAATATAACGAAGAATTACCATGTTGAATTCTTTAATAATTTTTTTCTACAAGCTAACTTAATAATCTAACTTCTAAATTCTTGAATTCTTCCATAAATGCCATTCTTACGCAGTTTCTTGAACTAAACTTTGACTTCTCATCTGTCATTATAAATGTTCCAATTTGGAGACTGTCCAGAAGAACGTTATAAGCTTCTATTTCATGATCTTGGAGAAAGATTTCAACCAATTTATCAGAACGATCAGGAACCTCAACAAGTTGGTCTTTTGCCAGCGTCGGCCATCTTGTAATTTATACTATAAACAGAAGAAGACTGTTGCCTTATATTTCATCGTTTGCAATGATCAGTTACGATACACTACTTATATTGTACAGAATAAATGGTTAAATATGATAGGATACGTTTACCATCAAATGTGTAAACTGTATGCCATCTATTTTATTCAGGGTAGGCACTGCCTACTTTGCCTACGTAGGCGGCACGTCCCTGCTACCTACCTATCTACATACATACATACATACATACATACATACAGTGTTGATGCTGAAATTCGAATGAAGGAGCCTTGGATCCAGGTTAGAAACCGGTTCTTTCTCTATTGGCAAGAAATCTTGAAATAAATCTGAATAATGGCATACATACATACATACATACATACATACATACATACGTACGTGCGTGCGTACA
>NC_068999.1:7287761-7289307 GCF_001194135.2 Octopus bimaculoides | reverse complement strand
ATATGTACATATATATTTATCAATATACTTACGTACATGCGTATATGCATGCACATACGCGTATTCAAATCCATACATACTAACATGTATACATATTTTTATACATAGATACAGACATACTTTCCTGCAAACATACAAAAATACAGGCACAGTAGCATACATATATGTATACAAGTATAGATATGCACGTATACAAGTGTAGATATCTCCATATATACCAATATACATACATGCATACATACAAATATACATGTTTAAATACATTCATTCATGCATAAATTTATACATACATACATACATATATACATACATACATACATACATACATACATACATACGTACGTGCGTGCGTACATACATGCATACACGCATTCGTACTTTCATCCCGCATACGCACACATGCGTATGAACGTATATTCATCGTCTGAACAAAAAGACACGAAAATTTTCTTTAAACGTTAGTCATCTCAATCAAGGTTGACTTGAAGCTAAACAACAACAACAACAACAACAACAACAACAACAGCAGTAGCAACAAAAGCATAGAGAACACATTTAAATATGAACAGACAATATATTTGTTTAAATATAATATAAGGCACACGCAACAATAGAACAATGCTTTTCATCGCCTATTTCTCAATAGAATAGTCACGAACGTTCTACATTACGGCATCAGTAGCCAGACAGAAACGTATGCAGTTAATCAAACATGCTAATGACACGATTATCTGTGCTCCACGCGTACATCTATGCATTTATCATAGTATGTCTCTTTTACTCTTTTAATTGTTTCAGTCATTTGACTGTCGCCATGCTGGAGCACCGCCTTCTAGTCGAGCAAATCGACCCCAAGACTTATTCTTTGGAAGCCTAGTACTTATTCTATCGGTCTCTTTTTGCCGAACCGCGGAGACGTAAACACACCAGCATCGGTTGTCAAGCGATGTTGGGGAGACAAATACAGACACAAACATATATACACACACACACACTTATACACACACACACATATACACACACACACACATATATACACAAACATATACATATATAGGACGGGCTTCTTTCAGTTTCCGTCTACCAAATCTACTCACAAGGCTTTGGTCGGCCCGAGGTTATAGTAGAAGACACTTGCCCAAGATGCCACGCAGTGGGACTGAACCCGGGACCATGCGGTTCGTAAGCAAACTGCTTACCACGCAGCCTCTCCTTCGTTCATCTTCTATATTTTACTTGTTTTAGTTATTGGATTGCGGTCATGCTGGGGCATCGGCTTGAAGATTTTAGTTGAAGAAAGCAAATCCAGTACTTATGGTTTCGTTTTTGTTATTTTCTGTCGTGTTTTTTTGTTTGTTTTTGAAGTCTGGTTCATATTCTATAGCATATCTTTTTCGGGGGTAAACAAATCCACACTGGTTGTCGTCAAACGGTGGCTGGTGACAAACACAAACACAAACATACACACGTTCGTGCTGCTGGTCGTGGTGAGAGGGATAACTCCCTTGGCAAACAGGACACAGTCGTGTGTCGATAAGCCAGCTGG
>NC_068999.1:7285462-7286910 GCF_001194135.2 Octopus bimaculoides | reverse complement strand
AGTAGGCCTTTATCTGTTTCCGTCATTTCTAATCTTTCTATATATTTGTCTATCTATCTCTTTCTTTCTCCCTCACTAACTGACACTTTCTCTTTCTCCCTTTGTATATATATACACACACACACACATACGCGCAACATACCTATACTTGATTGACTTACAGGTAACAACAGATTAATCCGAAAACTGATTATTTTCTACACATACACACATACATATATACACATACATACATACATACATACATACATACATACATACATACATACATATATGTGTGTGTGTGTGTGTGTGTGTGTGTGTGTGTGTGTGTGTGTGTGTGTGTGTGTGTGTGTGTGTGTGTGTGTGTGTGTGTGTGTGTATGTGTGTGTGTGTGTCTGTGTGCGTGCGTGTGTGTGTGTGTGTGAGATGCCATTGACCTCTTCGTAAATATTGAACAAAGGATTGTCTGAGATAACAATAAAGTAGATCGTCAGTAACCATGCACATCGAAAGATTTTGATATCAAATATTATATTCTTTTAGACACATACACACATGCACACACACACAGAACACAATACACACACAACATGTATATGCACACACACGCACATACGCACACTCACATATGCTAGCACACACTCACTTGATTGACCTACTGGTAGCAACATATTTATCAGAAAACTTTGTTTGTTTTTTCTTCTATTTGAAAAGGGGTATCATTTCCCGAAATGTTATACGATTCATAAATAACTTATAACAGATAACAGAATATCTTTTCTTTCTATTTTCATTTTATTAACATCGCCTTACATATTTTTCCTAATTTCCCCTCTGCATTTCTCAAATATTTTCGTAAATGTTTATCTCATTAAAATAGAACACTTGCACTTTTCTTGATTCTCTGGTCCATTTAAAATGCAAAAGTTCTTTCAAAGATTAACTAAAGCAATCGTGGTTTATATCGTATTATGTTTTTTGCTATAATTTATTTACTATAGTCACGAGAATTATCAACAAAATTAAAGGGAAAGCGTTAGACTTATGCTTCGTTTTCTTCACTACTTTTCTTCATTTAATTTAGGTTTCAAACTTATTAGGTTCCAACGTTGTTAATATTTTGCAACAAATATCATAAATTTTAAGGGCATTTTTTCCAAGGCAATTAAATGGTGGTTGGATTCTATCCAGCTACTACCATCTAAAAAAAGGAAACACTTGTCACTTTTTAGGAATTTGAAGGTTCTACCAGAATTGCTTCGACACATTTTTACACTCGCAGTATATCGGTGAAGTAATATAATTAACATGTTGTGAAATGAATATCATCCATCCACAGTATAAGATGCAATTCCTCAGGTGATTCTTTTAAATTAAGATTTTCGTTGGATCATACTGTCATATCATTCACTGTAACATGAAGAATGTCGTTCGACCCATTTACTATTATATATATATATATATAT
>NC_068999.1:7282349-7285392 GCF_001194135.2 Octopus bimaculoides | reverse complement strand
TTTAATTCCTACATATATGTTTCGAAGCAAGTGAGAGCCGTTTCACAAAAAAAGAAAGGGTTGCTGTCGAAACATATATGTAGGAATTAAAGGAGCTTTCATCGACATGCGTTTTGCTCCATTTGTTGTTATTATCCATATATTCTCAAAATGTATCACGTTAACTCGGTATATCAACCTGAAAAATCGGCTGGGATATCTTGGTTTTAGTGTAATTTTGCTACCCCTGGTAACCATTAACGTATTCAAATTATCGAAAGTTTTAATAACTGAGATAATATTAATATACATAAAATAATATATAATATATATATATATATATATATATATATATATATTCTCGTGTGTGTCTGCTATTGTTGTTAATCTCTGATCTAGGAAACATATGACCAAGAGCGTTCCATTCGTGACAATCCAGTCTTTAATTCAAACATCATGTAGCTAGGACTAACATTACTTAAAGTGCTCGTCCTTTTTCTTTCTAATATGAGAGAATTCTATTTCTTGCAGGTTCTACGCCTACATAGTGGCTATTTCATCGATTAGTTAAACGTATGTACATATATACATGTGAACGTATGTGTAAGTGTGTCTACTTGTTTGTGCGCATGTGCACGTGTGTGTTTGTGCCTCTGTGTAATAACGCTCGTCTTTGAGAATAACCGGATGTAAATCTTCCATAGCGTTCCATTGAATATGATATAGCACAATGGTTAAGTGATGTTAGACATTATCACTTTTAAATTTAAGATATAAATGCACAACGGCGCCCTCTGGCGTCAGTGCCTCTGCTTCTTTATTCAGTCTCTATGAAGTACAATATCATTTTACGTTGGAAGCCCCAACAATTCATTCATGATATAAAAATAGAATTTTCTGGAATATATACCGGAATGATTTTTTTTTTCGTTGCTTTCTTTACAGAGGAATAAATCTAAACATTTTTTTTCTTTCGTTAGATTCGGTTACGTTACTTCTCCTTCCTGAAAGCATAATCTATTAAAATCTATTATAATAAGTATTGTAGTCGCCATTTTGTCCCATAAACAAACACACACATATATGCACATATTCTCACACAGTAACACATATGTGTACGACCTCAGCTATATACAAATACACATATATATATATATACAGAAGATACTTTAATTAAATAGTTGATTTCATTAAACAAAGCTTTCTATCTGTCAACTCAGTAGTCTCTCGTTCTCTCAATTTCTCTCTGTTTATCCCTCTCTCTTTCACACACTCTCGCTCACTCACTCCCTTTCTCACAGTCGCTCTACTCAAGTATGTATGTATGTATGTATGAAATTATGAATGAATGTGTGGTGTGTATCTATGTACGTATATATATGTATGACTATTCGAATATATGTATGTATAATTCACTGTATGTCTGTGCGTATGTATGTATGTAAATGTATGAATACATGTATGTATATAATATGTATGAATGAATGCATGTTTGTCTGCATGCAAATGTAATGTAACGTATATATATGTATGTATGGAACCAAATCAGGAGAAAAGGGAAGGTGATCAACCAGTTCAGAATCACAGTCACACCCAACAACCATTGAAACCAAAGACTTGTGTGCTGAAGCATCGTCCAGATGAAGGAAGACCCCGACCTCCCATCCCCTTCTGTCAGATTTTCTGCATTTTTTTTATCTCGATAGCCTTTCGTACCTGCCTCACCATGTTGGCATGGTACTCTCCATTGATAGTGTGGCACTTTTGACGATAGTCAATAAACACAATGCCTTTTGTACTCCAAATAACTGAGGCCATCCCCTTCCCAGCAGAGGAGACGACCTTTGGCCTTCTCAGGTGAGCAGGTGTTTCCAATCCATCATTTGTTTCTTTGTCTCTGACTCTGAGTGATGAATCCAATACTCATCCTTGGTGACGAAACGTTCAAGGAAACCAGCTGGATCTGCCTCAGGTAATGTCAGATTTATCTGTATCCGTGATATGACCAACCAGGTGCGCTTTTGATCAGGTGTTTGAAAATGTGACACCTACAGAGTAGAAGCCTTCTTCATGCCAAGTTTATTGTGCAGAATATCCTCAACTCTCTCGGAGGAGACACCAATAGCATTGGCTATTTGATTTATAGTCAATTGCCTGTCTTCCATCACCATGTGGTGAACATGATGCTTTCCTCCTCAGTGGTGGCAATTACATGACGTCCAGCCCTTAGGTCATCTGCAAGACTCTCCTTTCTCCTCCTAAATTCGGCTGTCCATTTTAGCACTGTTGATAACGCTGTTGATAACACGTCATCTCCTAATATAGCAACCGTGTCAGCCCGAATGTCCATGGTGGCTAAACACCTTTGCTGCAGGTAAGACCACGTTGCCAAAAACCATTTATAAGAGAGGTCACTACCAGTTACTTTTGAAGTTTGCACTGAAAAGTCAGACGTCAGTTTTCCTAGAAATAAACAATGCAGTTATTAATAAAATGTGTTGAAGTAAATGGATGCAAGATTTCACAGCTCTAGCATGATCCCTTCATTGTCAGCCTATGAACTTTTCAGCCCACCCTCGTATATTTCTGTACGTATTAACTTTCATAGGTATATAGCTGCATAAGTTCGTCTGAGTGTATGAGAGGATGTTTCCAAATTTATGCATATGTTTAAATTGATCTATATATATATATATATGTGTGTGTGTGTAGAGAGAGAGAGAGAGAGAGAAGGGGGAGAGAGGGGGACAGATAGACAGAAAGATAAATACATACATACATACATGCACAGATAAATAGATAGATAAATATATCCATACATACAAAGATAGAGAGAGAGGGAGAGGGAGTGAGGGGAGATGAAATGCGTGATGCGTGATGGTGTGTGCGCGCGCGTTTCTGTGTGTGTTGTGTATGTATGTATGTATGTACGTATATATGTATATGTGTGCGTGCGGATATATAAGGGTGTGTGTATGTGTCTATGTCTGCGTGTGTGTGTGTGTCTGTGCGTGTGTGTGTGTATGTGTGTGTGTGTATGTGTGTGTGTGTGTGTGTGTGTGTG
>NC_068999.1:7280873-7282339 GCF_001194135.2 Octopus bimaculoides | reverse complement strand
GTATGTGTGTGTGTGTATGTGTGTGTGTGTGTGTGTGTGTGTGTGTCTGTGTGTCTGTGTGTCTGTGTGTGTGTGTGTGTTTGTCCGTGTGTCTTTCTGTGTGTTTAAATCCTATCCAGTCTCCTTCAATCCACGAAATCTCATAAGTGACATAGCTTCAAGATAAGAGGTTACTTTATCGATTAAAATTCTGTTCGAATTAACAATGACTTGCCGCAACAAGTCAATCCCACGCTGCGTTGTTTATATTTGATGGACAGAGTTATTGGGTCGGTTATTTAATCTCTGGCCGTCTTAAGGCTCAAATAGATTCCAAATTTACTCAAGCCATACGCAGAAATTTCCGTTTCTATTTCTGAAATGTTTCGTTGTTGAAGTTTTTTTTTATTTTGTTTTTCTTTTACATATTTTTTTCTTTCTTGCTGGACGAACGAAACACAAAAGAAGTGCTCAACCGCCTCCTAAGCATCCCATTCTATGGAATTGTCTTCAATTTAATTCTATCAGGCCGGCGTTAAGGTAATGGATTTTGTTCTCAGCAACTTTTGGGCTTAAGTACACAGGTTTTATAGTTTATTTTAGAGAGTGTAAGAAGAGCAACTGTAAATTTTACAAACGTTTCGATATAGATGGCAGAGAGGAAGAAAAGAAGGAGTAATTTTCAACATAGGCGCTGGAGTGGCTGTGTGGTAAGTAGCTTGCTTACCAACCACATGGTTCCGGGTTCAGTCCCACTGCGTGGCACTTTGGGCAAGTGTCAACTATAGTCTCGGGCCGACCAAAGCCTTGTAAGTGGATTTGGTAGATGGAAACTGAGCCGCATGCGCAGAAGATTTGCTCATAATGGTGAAATGTTTGTGCAATGTATTAGCTCAGTCCCCTCCATCAAATCGGCGACGCTTGAAAAGGCGAACTGTGTATCACACGTCAGGCGTCGAAGTGATCGAATAGCAACGTTATATGTAGTGTTTTATTGAAGAACACAAAGCACCACCCGGGACAGAGATTGAAACCACGACCCCTTCCCTCATCGTGAGTGCAACACCATAAACCACAAGGCCACGCGCCTTCAACAGACATCACATTGTCTAGGATTGATAAGAAAACCATGTGAACGTTTTAATCACATGACCATGCTTGTACACACTGATAGCGATGGAGAAGGAAGCCTAACAGTATTTCAACGTTTTGTTGCAATTTCTATGCGCTAAATAAAGATTCTTTGCAATCAATTAGAACGTTATTTGATTTATATTTTTGTTTATTTACATATGCAAGAAAAGCTATTAGATAGATACAAACTTAAATATTTTATTGGCAAGAAATTAAAGTACAAACTTTAACCTCATTTGTTCGCAAACAAGCTAGTAGTGCCAAACAAACATAACACGCACACACACAGCAGATTATGTGTGCATACCCACATTTATATGTAAGTGTATGTATATGTATCTATGTATATATAT
>NC_068999.1:7273357-7279741 GCF_001194135.2 Octopus bimaculoides | reverse complement strand
ATATATATATATATATATATATATATATATATATATATATATATATATATATATATATATATATACATATATATATATATATACACATATAGATACATATATATACTTACAAATATAGATATATCTATATGCATGTACTTATATATATATATATATCAATATATAAATGTACCTATATAGATGTACAAACATATATATACATGTACATACATACATGTATATACATACATGTGTGTGTGTCTATATGTATACATATGCGTATACATATGTGTGTATACATATGCGTACATAAATGTAAATATGTATGTATGTATAAATTGATAGATAGATAGATAGATAGATAGATGTCGGCATGCATGGGTGCCATTACCTGCACGTAGTTATATATATGTTATTATTCTTGCTGTTTTTTTAATTAATTATTCGTATAGAGGACTGTTTTCTGACCAAAACTCTAATCCTTTAAGCGTTTGAACATGAAAATCTACAATAGGAAGAATTTGCAATAAACGTACAGTTTCCTACCGAGTCAGTTTTTATAAAGTGATAGGTTACACTGTTTCTTAACGTTATGGTAAACCAAGGCGGCCAGCTGTCAGAAACGTTAGCACGTCTGTCTTTACGTTCTGTGTTCAATCTCTGCCGAGGTCAACATTACCTTTCATCTTCACAGACATGAGCAACATAGCTGAGTAGACTAAAGAGATATGAAATAAAATGTCTAGGTGAAGGATACAAAGCGCCGGCGGAAATCGATCCCGCGTCCTTACTATCGTGCACCGAACACCCCCTAACCATTAATCCACACACCTTGATCAAATAGCCGCTTAAATTCAAATGAAATATCTATACATTCGTATATTTTCAAGTGATGGCTTCTCTGGAGTATTGAACCGTCATGCCACAACGATTACACATACAGTTCGTAATCATATTTCGAGTCAGTGAATGATCGAAGCCGAACAGAAAGACTATAAAACTGGGTGTGTGTACGTGTGTACGCGTGTACGTGTGAGTACGTGTACATGTGTGTGTGTGTGTGCATGCGTAGTAACAAGGTACTCGAAACGACGATGAAATTTAGTTAAAGCTGACGAAGGAAAGCTATTTGTGTCTGTCACTCTTTTCTTTATTCTGTTTTTCATTCTTTCTCTATAAACTCATACACTTGTCTCGTCTGAGTCAAAAAGCCGTTTACATTTCGTGTCTGTGCTTTGTTCCTATGCTGTTTATTTTATGTCCTGTTCTCTAATGTATATTTGTGTGTTACGTCTGTCTCTTCTTTTTGTTTTCCGTTCTTCTATTTAAACTTTTGTCAAAAGACATTATTCACTGACTTCGCTGCGTCCTTTAATTGTTTTATTTTTGTTTTTCATTATCCAACTGGTCTGTAACTTTTCCAAGTTTATATTTGGTTGTATTTCGACTAAACGACTCGGTGTTCACATATTTCTCTCTCTCTATCTCTCTATCTTTCTTTCTCTTTCTCTCCCACTATCTGTGCTCTTTTTGCACCAAAGTATTTTAGCGGAAGATTTGAACACCAAGGAGAAAACCGATAATTCATTGCTTTTGGACGATCTTAAATAGATATTATTATTTGTTCAGTGCACATTGCACAGATACTGTCTTGTGACAACAGCCATTGTAAATGCATTGTACTGGTGACTGGTCAGTGGAAAACTTGTGACCATCGCCTCTATTGTTCACAAAATACCATATAAAATAAATAAATGGATTACATTTAAAGTAGTTAAAGGAATTTTTAGTCTTTCGATGTGGGTCTTTAAACAGATGTAAATACATCACGTTATTCTCTTCGTATACAGAAAAATAAAGGAGATTGCTCTGGCATGTTTTGCGGTTCGTTTACCATACATCTAAGGTAAAGTGCTCCTGATTCCTCTGCCTACGAAGAGAGCTTGTAGCAAATCGCTAATCAACCCTTTGCCTGTCGAAAGCGTTTTCGTTAGTTTGACCTAAACGTCCATGTTGGTTTTCAGACTGCTATTCTTTTATTCATTTACGTGTTTCAGTCATTTCACAGCGGCCATGCTGGATCAACGCCTTTAGTCGAACAATCCGACCCCAAGATTTATTCTATTGGATTCTTTTGCTGAACCGTTAAGATAAGGGGGCGTAAATACATCAACACCGGTTGTCAAGCGATGGTGGGGGACGAACACAAATATATATATATATATATATATATATATATATATATATATATACGACGGGCTTCTTTCAGTTTCCGTCTACCAAATCCACTCACAACGCTTTTGTCAGCCCGAGACTATAGTAGAAGACACTCGCCCAAGGTGCTACGCAGTGGGACTGAACCCGGAAGCATGTGGTTGGGAAGGAAGCTTCTTACCACACAGCCGAGACGTTATGTTACCAACAAAAAAGATGAGGACAAATATCCGTCGAATGTAAATAATGTAAATAATGTAAATAACGTAAATAATGGTTATGGAGTTGTTACGTAGTCAATAACAAAATAATGGTTTCTTACCTTTCCAGGCAAAGAGCCGTAAGTGTCAATACAGAACAGATCATGGATACGTTCTGCATGTAATATGCCAGTTTGCATATAAATTCACCGAGTTTCCAGGTAAACGTAAAAAACATTGCGCACTGCAAAAAATAATAGAAAGTAAAATTAATTAGTTTTCATATAATTAATTTTATCATCTGTTTCATTATTATTTTTATTTATTTCATATATTTATTTTATTACTATCTTTATAAAAAAAAACAGCAAAAACATTTGATCAATGGTTCCCAAAGTGGTCGGTACTACCCACCCCTGATTAGCTTCTGACTCCCTGATTCGATGTTGCATGTGTTATTGTTGTTCTTCTTTTTGTTACTGTTGTTGTCCTTTACACCCACGTGATCTTAAGTTACACCTATGATGAAAGGCATGCAAGCTGTAACTATCCCATGGTTCTTTTTCAAGAATTGTGTATCTTGAAGTACATTAATTAGTGCCCTGCCTGTTTATATTTAAAATGGAAGGGTCTGATTAGAGAAAGGCCTGGCTGTTATTTCTAGCAAGAAAATCAACCTCGTAAAGGATCCTGATTAACTCAATATATACTATTGCTGCTGCTGTTATTGTTGTATTATTTAGTACTAAATCAGTCCAATCCATCCATACCCACCATGTTGTTTTGTATACCCATTGACCGATGTGACATTTCGGTTTTTCGATGTTGGTAAGTGAACTGACAGTGATTTGGCTGCTATTTCTTGCAGATCAAGTGACCACATAGAAGCTCACGTATCCATTACGTATCAGCTCTAATTGATTCTTTAGGCACAAAGCCAACTTTTTTGACCGGAGGCAGAGCAGTGTCGATTTCATTAAGACGGTGATTAATTGATACTTTATTTTATTGATTTAGCAGAGATGAAAGGCAATGTTGACGTCAGCGGGGTGGACATCAATCTCAGAACGTAAAGAGCCGGATAAAACACCACAAAGCATTTTTGTTCGACACTCTAAAGATTGTAGTTCCATCACCCTACAGTTAATTATATAATATTGGTTTCAATTTTTGGCACAAGGCCAGAAATTTGAAAGGAGGGTGAAAGTCAATTACATCGACCCCAGTACTCAACTGGTACCGGCTTTATTGACCTCGAAAGGATGAAAAGCAAAGTCGACCTTGGCGGAAGCTACTTTGATATTAAAAGACTTTTTTCCTTCTGTTGATACAATACGAAAACATTTTGCAACATTTGGCTACAAAATAGTTTTGTTGTTGTTGTTGCTGTCGTTGCTGCTGCTGCTGTTATTATTATTATTATTATTGTTCAGTAGTTTTATTTTTATAACGTGCTTTCACTTCACTACCGAGCGCAGCTCTGTGCGCCTTGGGTATGTGCTGTGGTTTGCTGTGGTGCTCTTATGTTTACTGTATTGAAAGTGTTTTGCGTAGAATGTGTGCAGTACCCAGTAGTGCAATTTTCTGTATGTTATATATATTTGTAAGTCCTGGTGTTTTTGTTATGTATTTGTCTGAATATTTTTTTATTATACCTAAGGCACCTACTATGATAGGAATTGTTTCTGTTTTTAGATTCCACATTCGAGTTACCTCTATTTCCAGGTCTTTGTATTTTGTTATTATTATTATTATTATTAAGGCGGTGAGCTGGCAGAATTGTCAAGGAAGCCGGGCAAAATGCTTAGCGGCACTTCGTCCGTCTTCACGTTCTGAGTTCAAATTCCACCGAGGTCGACTTTACCTTTCATCCTTTCAGGGTCGATAAAATAAGTACTAGTTACGCACTGAGATCGATGTAATCGGCCTAGTCCCTTCCTGGCCTTGTCCCAAAATTTGAAACCAGTATTACTACTATTGTTGTCGCTGGTGTTGTTGTTGTTGTTGTTGTTGTTGTTGTTGTTGTTGTTGTTGTTGTTGTTGTTGTTGTTGTTGCTGCTGTTGTTGTTGTTGTTGTTATTCTCTTCAAATGAAAACCGCAACGTAATTTATCGGAATCTGATTGAATGAAATTAATGGTTGTCTTTTTAGATATTATATCACGGTGATTATTCCAAATTCTGTAATATCTTCTTGAAGATATTGCGATATTGTCTTTTTTGTTTTTGTTTTTTACGAAATTACGAAACATAAAACGAACAGCATTTATGATAAATTCAAAAGTAATCTTCTCAGGAGAAAAGGATATAAATCTACAGTAAATAACAGCTCTGATACCTTGATGTCCATCCGTGAGACTCAGGAGATAATTCCAATGTGCATATCGCATGCACGTGTGATATATAAAAAATTTGTCACATTAATACGGAAGAAACATGAGCTTGTAATAATAGAAAGGTGGGATTTATGTTGCACGATGTAAAGATGAGAGAAATGATAAAGAAAGTAAATTATATAGTTGTCACAGAGAATATAAAAGTTCAACTGATTTTTCTCTGCGAGAAGCAGGAATCAAAATTCAAAACGTATCTGCAAATTTCTGTAACGTAAACAAGTCTTCATTTTTCTTTACGGAGAATGAAAAATCTCGGGAAAAAATCGTTGTTCAATACAGGAGTTCCCCAGTTAAAGTTAGCCAAGTTATTTTACATAAGTGTGATCGTTGTTGGCACTCCGTCGCTTACGACGTCGAGGGTTCCAGTTGATCCGATCAACGGAACAGCCTGCTCGTGAAATTAACGTGCAAGTGGCTGAGCACTCCACAGACACGTGTACCCTTAACGTAGTTCTCGGGGATATTCAGCGTGACACAGTGTGACAAGGCTGACCCTTTGAAATACAGGTACAACAGAAACAGGAAGTAAGAATGAGAGAAAGCTGTGGTGAAAGCGTACAGCGGGGTTCGCCACCATCCCCTGCCGGAGCCTCGTGGAGCTTTAGGTATTTTCGCTCAATAAACACTCACAACGCCCGGTCTGGGAATCGAAACCGTGATCCTATGACCGCGAGTCCGCTGCCTTAACCACTGGGCTATTGCGCCTCCACATAGTGTGATCACAGAATACCGAAAGCTCAATTTCCGCTGAGCCGAACATATCGTCAGGTTCACAACAACAGGTAGACCCGTGATGTTGCTAAGTGGAAATCAACAGATGAAAAACAGGCGAGTCAGAAAGCCTCAACGACGATAGAAAGACTATTTACTTAAACTATTTCAGCCAACACGGAAAAGAAGAGTGCGATCAAGAAAGAATTGGAAGCTCATTGTGATCAGCGGTGTATAACAAACATGAGATACAGAGATTTTTGCGTATAGTATAAATCTATAGATCTACTACTTCCAGTTTACGATATTTCATGCCAACCACTGGTCAGAATTCTTTCTCCAAAGCCACCGAATTGTCTTGCCTGCAGCCCTTCTCCTCGTTGTGCATACGTGTGCATATACGTGTGTGAGTGTATACGTGTGTGAGTGTATACGTGTGCATGTGCGCGCGCGTGCGTGTGTGTGTATGCGTGTGTAGGTGTGAACATGTGTATCAGTTTGTCAATGTGTTTTGACAATCTCGCACAGGTACGGAGGCAGAGACAGAAATATGATTGATTAAACTAATTTTCATGTTTATTTTGCTGGTTGATTAAATACTCCAGCTTCGATTTTAAACCATTAATGCATAAAGTTTAATTTTCATTCTATAATTAACTTCAATTAAAACAAATCGCTACCAGGACTTATTCTTTCTAAGCCTGGTGTTTATTGTATCATCCCTTTTGCCGAACCGCAAAGTTACAGGGATTTAAACACACCAACACCGGTTGTCAAGTGGTGTGGCGGGGGGAAGAAACACAGACACAAAGACACACACACACACACACACACACACACACACATAGATATATAAATATATGTGTATATATATATATATATATA
>NC_068999.1:7271673-7273203 GCF_001194135.2 Octopus bimaculoides | reverse complement strand
ATGGACTTCTTCCAGTTTCTGTCTACCAAATCTACTCACAAGGCTTTGGTCGGTCCGAGCCTATAACAGAAGACACTAGCCGAAGGTGTCACACGGTGGAACTGAACCCGGTACCATGTGGTTGGTAAGCAAGCTTCTCACCACGCACCTACACCTGCGTCTATATGTGAGTATTTTTTTTTTTTTAATTGAATCATATATTTCGTGGTATTGTGTAATTTTCTTAATGTCCTGTTTTCGAAATACTATGCATGAACAGGTTAGAAATCAAAGAAACGGTAATACAATGCAAAAATAATATTTTGCATGTATACCTGTGTGTATTTGCATCTGTACAATCAATAAATACGTGTTTGTGTTTGTGAGAGTGGCGTGTTTATGTGAGTGGCTGAGTATGTGTCTGCGTTTGTGTGTTTTTGCCATTGTCTTTGTGTATGTGTCTGTCTATGCTCGAGGTAATCATACACAAAAGAAAAAAATCGAAAATGAAAACATTTTTAAAATCTCAATTTTCCGCAGGAGAAGAATGCTTTTTAGCATTGCTTTCATTTGTCTGGGAGGGGGCATAACTCGTCGTAAAAGTTTCCACCTCCGGGAATCTTATCGGGGTTTTTTTATTTTATTTTTTTTATCAATTTATGCTTTGTCTTTTTGGTAACGTGATGCCATTAATGAGGTTTAATAGGATGTATGTTAAAAGTTCACATTAGAGCCACAATTTGCATTTGTTATTGAACAAAAAATACGATTTAATTTCGTCGTTTTTGTGGGGGATGTTTTTGATTTTGCTTTATTTTTTTTTTAGTCAAAGAATAATTGAATATATTGACAATATTAATCAGATATTTAGAAATTTAGAAGAGATTTTATCAATTGAAAGTTTAAAACAAAAACATCAAACTTTAATGTAAATTTTAATGAAATGAGCACACTAGATTGACAAGAGATAGTTCTCGAAACTAACTGAGACTGCGATGTGGTTTCAATTTTGGCTAACGGAAGTTCGTTCGGTTCAACCTTGGATCCGAGCCTTACTCTCTAAAGAATGTATGAACACAACGTACACACACAAAACACGCATAACAAGACAGACACGCACAGACATACACACGCGCACACACACACACAAACACACACACACACACACACACACAAACACACACACACACACACACACACACACACACAGAGAAAGTATGTAAAAACAACTTTCCTTTTAGAATGAGATAACACGAAATGATCTGAAGATTGTAGACGGCGGTGCAATATGCACAGTAAGTGTATGCATATGTGACTTCGATGACACGTTGTGTATTCAGTCAGCCACATGTAAACAGATGCATAACCGGAAGAGCAAATTTGGTTTTACTATAGAGAGGGCGTATTTGTCGTTATACAGTTATACAGTGTCTGTAAACAGACGCGCTATCACCGACCCAACTTTGGTGCTTTCACTATTTAAATACCCGATTCTCTGGAATTTTGGAAATTATCTATGTATGTATATATAAATATATATATATATATATA
>NC_068999.1:7264839-7270477 GCF_001194135.2 Octopus bimaculoides | reverse complement strand
ATATTCATATATGTGTGTATCTGCGTGCACTGATTGACAGAACTACAGACAGGTAGAGATAACACCGTAAAATGCATTTTACTTTTATACTATATACACCTGTGCGTGTAGATATATTCGTATATATATGTATATACATACATACATAATACGTACATACATACATATATATATATACATGTATACACACACATTTATACACACATACACCCACGCATAAGTTGAACATCTTAAAGTTCATTCCATTGTTTTTTTTTTTCCTTCCCATCAATGCGTCGTTTGCTCCACCGTGTTCCCATCTTCTGTGCGTTTGACAAACAAACTTCTTTTCCGTGTTATATATATATATATATATATATATATATATTTATATATATACAGTATCTCACAGAAGTATGTACACCCCTAAAAATTTTCAGTAAAATTGGCATTACTCTGATAATATCGAAAGAAATCAAGCGAAATTTATACTGAATAAAATATATTATACATGCAAGCTTTATACAAATGTCGAAAAGAATCAGTAAACATTTTCAAAGATATATTAATTTATACGAAATATTAATTTTCAAACGTTACAAAGCTGTGTACACCCTAAAGGAAATTTGCTATATTCAATATTGTATCCACATTTTTTACTAAATTCAGATTTTGCAGATAATTTCAATTCTAATAAATTATTTCTCCTGGCATTTTTGCACCGGTCGTTGTTGTTGCATCTGCAGGAATTCTGATTTGTGTACCATAGTGAAAATCTTCTTCATTGTGATTTAAATGACACCAAAAGGAAAAGAATTGTCTGAGATTTGAAGAAAATTATTTTTGCTTAGCACAAGAATGGTTTAGGATACAAGTTAATTAACAAACGAATACGTATTAGCGTAAACACAGTTGTCAAAGTAATTTAGAAGTACAAAGCTACTGGACGGCTTAGCAGTAAACATCGTCCAGGTTATCCTTCTATTTTAACTGTGCGTGATATTTACCACATCCGACTTTTGCCGAAACCTATGTAAGGGGAAGAAGTTTTGGAATAAAATTCTTTTTCTGACGTAACTAAAATCAACTTTAATACTTCAGGTGCTATTAAACGAGTATGGCGACTACCAGGTGAAGATAATAGCGACAAATGCACCGTACCTACCGTGAAACACAGTGGCGAAAGTGTTATGCTTTGAGGATGTATGAGTGCGACTGGTGTGAGAGGACTCACATTTATTGAGAGAACAATGGATTCAAGGTTTTATTGTGACATATTGCAGAAAACAATGTTGAAAGGCTTCAGGGAACTAGGAAGACATTCCATGTTCCAACGTGATAATGACCCTAAGCACACTTCAAAGAGGACGACTAAGGTTTTATCAGATAAAAAGGTAAAGTCATTGCCTTGGCCTACCATGACACCTGAGTTAAACCCAATAGAACATGTGGGGTGTTTCGAAAACGAAGGCTGAGGAGAAAACAACCCGTAAAATAAAACAGTTGAAAGACATTATTCAGGATGAATGGAGATCGATTTTATTGGTTATATGCGGAAATTTAGTCGATTTTACGCCCAGAAGACTTAATACAGTCATTGAAAGCAAGGGCGGTCCACCAAATATTGGATATAACAAATAACCCTTTAAGGTGTATATATATTTTTTTTTTTCGTTTGAAAATTAATATTTCGTTCATACCTTTGAAAATGTTTATTGTTTTGTGTTCCAAATTTGTATAATGTTTGCATCCGTAATATATTTTATTCAGTATAATTTTCGTTTGATTTCCTTCAATATCAGAGTAATGGCAATTTTGCTGAAATGTTTTAGGAGTATACATACTTCTGTGAGATACCGTATATATGTGTTTGTGTGTAATGTGCATGTATGTATGTATGTATGTATGTGTGGCTGGGTGGGTGTATGTATATGTATGTAAATCTGTATATGAACTTGTAACTCCGTGAACATAAAGCTACGTGTAAATATTGAGCTTAAAAATGTTTCTTTGATAGAAAAGTCGAAGGCTGTCCATGTGACTTCAACCTTTTCCGTCCAGTTCCACCCTGTCATTTTTTAGCTTTATCTACTCCGAGTTCAAGAGCTAAACACGAATTATTCCACGTCTCTCAGTTTCTAAATTACTCGAATATATTGGAATTATTTCGATTCCAATATAACTCTAATGAAATTTCTTGTTCTTATCGTAAAAATAATTTTTTTTAAAAACTTGATTTAGTGTCAAAGGAAGAAAGAAATGCAAGTGAATGCTAACAGCTATTGGGAATTTATTTTAGAATTATTTAAAAGAAAAATTTTAAAATAGCGCTTGATGAGTGCCATAAAATATCCGGGGTATTGAAGGTTACGCAACCGTGCAAAATAAAATAATAATTCGATCGACTTTTAAAGAAGATAACTTTACCTCTTCCTTCTCTTCTCAGTTTTCGAATCGTCTCATAAATAACCCATTAACTCAAACTCGAAAATTAATAGAACTGGATAAATTTAAATATTACCAAGGAGCTGCCTAACTGGAGATTGACTAAGAATGTAAATGCATTCTTTTCTAAAGCTATTAATGTGCGGCAGAAAAGAGAGAGACAGAAAGTTTCTTGACCAACCATATCAGGGATTGCTAACCACTCCGCAGAGATGTTCTACCCGGCTTCCTTTCCCAATCAACAGCATAGATTATTCTATAAACAGTCACAAATTAGGCTAGATAAGTAGTGGATAGCCTAATTAAGCATATTCATGCTTTTGACGGCTCATCATCAATTAAACAAGCTTTTGTCCTTTACTTGTTTTGAACACTGAAATGGGGCCATGGACCATTTCTCCGCAGCCTGAAAAGTTGATGAACAAACTTAATCGATTTTCGAATATATATCCAAAAACGGTCTCTGTTTGTCTCAGCGATGTCCCACTAACATGCAATGGGAAGACTTTCTTGAGGGAACCAATATTTCGGTCTTCGAGACATTAGTTATCATCCATGTCTTGCAGCACTCGGCAGCAATCCTATTCGGCGCACGCCAGATATCACCTTCTTATAAGCCAAGTAGCACCACATTGTCTGCAACTATCAGCCGACCGATCCTACAGCCATGGATTGTGATACCACTTCCACAACGGCTACGCATATCAATCCAGTTTATTCATGTAATATTTTCATATCTTTCTTGTTTTTATTCTTACAGAAATCTCAACATTTTTGGTGATACATTTCTCTTAAGCTATACAAACGTTTCAGATAACTTTGAAATTATAAGAATTTAGAAATATCGCAGACAGGTTGTTTCGGAGATGGATGTGTGTGTAGCACAGAAGAGCGGAAATGACCGCGAAATATCGATATCAGTCACTCTCTTTTATTTCAGGGGCAATTTCATTTCGATTTTCTTTACGGTATACTGTGATTTTAAACACAATACGTTTAATAACGAATATGCATTAAGTATATCATTTTGACATTTAAGCTACGTCAAGCGCAAATTCTAATTTTGTCATTATTAAAATAACGTTTGCAATATAAATTTACATGAAGTTTTTCATGGGAGATTTAAATTTAGATCACTTTGAAGCGTTAATTTTGCATCAAAAACTCATGGGCGGTCTCAAGAGATTATTATCAGAGGGTTAATACATCACTGTCAACATCCACACATATTTTATTTTTCATCTTCTGTTATTACATTCTCCCCTTTTCATTACATTTCCTCATTAACGCCTAATTATAATTTTCTTGAATTTTTAATAATCTTTCTTTATAATTCCAGAAAACTTATTCTGCTTCCCTAATAGCTAAATCATTCTAATCTTGTGTAGTTCAATTTCCGCCATTGCTAAATACTTCCTGTTACATTTCTTTACCCAGTCCACGTCAGACATTAACGGAATTTTATTGGAATAAAACTATGTTTTATCCTATAACACTCTGATGATCCTAAGCAATTAACAAAAACTAAATGTTTGTCTTATTTCTTTTCGATCTTAACTGCATCTTCTAATATTATAACCTTATTATATTCTTTAATATCTAGACTTCATTTACTTGGATTTAGATTTTACTCACTAACACTTCAGTTCGATTTTGCCACAAAATAATATTTACCAATCTTTTTATGATTACTTCCTCATATCGTGGTGTATTAACTTAAAATAACAAGTCGATGGGGGTTTTTGATGTCATTTCATTCATGCTTTCAATGCACTTTTTTAAACTTAGATATAATATATTCCATCATATTATATAATCCATATATTACATAAAGAAAATAAAACCACGATAGGATATGCGTGTATGTGTTGGCATATATGTGCGCGCGTGTGTGTGTGTGTGTGTGTAGACGCTTGGAATGGTTTTGGAAGTGATAGTGATGACAAAATGAAGAAAGAAGAAAGGCGAATGAGTTGGGAGAGTTTGGTGGCGGTGGTAATGGACCGATAAGCACCGAAAGCGACAGAGACAGAGGAGGAGTAGAAAGAGAGGAAGCGCGTTTGTAGGTTAAAGGTTATACTGTGTTGGTGAGGGACTTCCTGCCAGTTAGCTTTTCCTTAGACGCGTTCAGGCATGTTTATCAGTTTGTCACAGCATTTCTTTTCAACCTGTCATGTTAATACTCCAGTCCGGGTCTCACTCGATCTCTGTAGAGATTTAGTAGAGTGTATATGTAAGTATGCGTGTATGTGTGTATGTATGCGATTGTCTTGTGTATATATGGCTATCTGTGTGTTGGGGTGGTGAAGGTATTTTCTGCCTAATTTCGGTAGAGAATAATTTTTTCATAAATCTAATGTCAATATTTAATTTTATGAAATGGAAATATCACCATATTTATTTCCCAATCGACATATTTCGATATAAAGTGATTGGAAAATCAAATATTCATTCTAGTTAAAAGAAGTGATTGAAAGCAAGAAGTTGATTTATTGAAATTACATCCATCGCCAATACTAGTGATTGCTTATTGATTTCTAACGCTATCACAGAGCAAAATCAGTGTTAGGAGCAGAGACTTTCTTGGTCTAACTGACTCACGAATATTAGCGACGCAAGTACGGCTGTGTGGATTAGACGTCCGCTTTGCAACTACGATGGTTCTGGGTTCGATCTCTCTGCGCAAAACTTCCGGCAATTTTCGTCCAGCATGGCCACGGTTTGAGAGGGAACCTTGTGAAGGAATAAGGTAGAAGAAATCCCGGTTCAACTGTTAATCACTACCCATTTTTTCTCCGTATGTTTTGTTTCTTTCGTTCTCTCTCCGTTTTTCCTCATTAAGTCCTTTCTGTCGAAGAACGTAGGCTCGAAACGTCAACGACTTTACCATTCTGCCCGAGCGTATTGTTCTTTCACCTGTCTTCGTCTTTGGTTTTCTGTAAAGTGCGTTGAACAAAGCTACTCTTGCGATCTTCTTTTCACATCGATTCACCTGTTATTCTTTTATTTTTTTACTTGTTTCAGTCATTTCACTGCGGCCATGCTGGAGCACCGCCTTTAGTCGAACGAATCGACCCCAGGACTTATTCTTTGTAAGCCTAGTACTTATTCTATCGATCTCTTTTGCCAAACTGCTAAGTTACGTGGACGTAAACACACCAACATTCAGCTGTCAATCAATGGTGGGGGAGGACAAACACAGACACACAAACAT
>NC_068999.1:7263487-7264813 GCF_001194135.2 Octopus bimaculoides | reverse complement strand
ATATATATATATATATATATATATACGACAGGCTTCTTTCAGTTTCCGTCTGCCAAATCCACTCACAAGGCTTTGGTTGACCCGAGGCTATAGCAGAAGACACTTGCCCAAGGTTCCATGCAATGGGACTAAACCCAGAATCATGTGGTTGGTAAGCAAGCTACTTACCTCATAGCCACTCCTGCGCTTCATATTCATTTCAAAAATTGTCCAAATCTTTCTTGAACACACCCACATATCTAACCCAATCGTGACCTTAGCAAGCCAACTGGTGGAATGTTTGACCTTCTCAATTTCTTTACCAGAACTGGATATACTTTATACATTAAAGTTATATAAACAGAAAAAGCTTAATCTTGAACGCTGTGAGATATTCTTCATATAAGATTTATAAAACGTTATCTCGCTGGAGAAAACTTCAAATAAATCCTGATGATGGAGAAAAATATCAGTCTACTTTATCTTTGGTAGACATTGAGTAATCTACGTCCATTTCTTAACAAACCAGTATCTTTCTGCTGTTAAAGAAAATTCTAAAAAATACATTAACAAAATATTGATTTATTACACCAACAAAACGGCTGTGTCCAAAAGTAAGAAGACAAGAATTTATATGAGTTTAGTGGTAATTAATTTAAAGGGTATTGTAGTTAACAGCTTACAAAAAAATAAAAATTAAACTGAAATGAAGTTTCAATGTTAATCAGTAAACATAAAAGTAGTTTTAAATTAGTATACACAGTTGAAATTGACTTAGATGAAAATACCGGTGTGTATAACACAATGTATTAAAGTTATCTTTATTGATTTTCTATAGAAATTACGGCCCGCACTTGCTATAATTTCTGTAGAAAATCTGTAGAAATAGCCTAAACAAGTGATGTAATAGCACTGCTAACACAGTAGTACACAATATTGACTTATAAAAACATTTTATATATTTTATAATATATTAGGTTGCCTAACGAAATACGGTGCCCCTACACGTCATTCTCATAATGTGTATACAAACATGAAAAAACATAAGCTGTAATATTTTGTCTCTGAAGACCTGTCGATTGCCACACACAGTGTTTTCAATATGATCTGATCTGATATGATCTGCTCATTGACGAATACATTGAACGTTCTGCACTAAGACGAAAATAGAAGTCGGAAAAGAAAACATTTACTGATTTATGTGAAAGCTAGCCGGACTAGAATCAAATTAATATATTCACCGGTGTATATAAAATATATTATGTATATATATACATATATATATATATATATATATATGTGTGTGTGTGTGTGTGTGTGTGTGTGTGTGTGTGTGTGTGTGTGTGT
>NC_068999.1:7256402-7260179 GCF_001194135.2 Octopus bimaculoides | reverse complement strand
TATTATTATCATCATTATTATCATTATTATTATTATTACTTTCATTATTATTATTATTATTATTATTATTATTATTATTATTATCATTATTATTATTATTATTATTATTATTATTATTATTATTATTATTATTATTATTATTATTATTATTATTATTATTATTATTATTATTATTAAGGTGGTGAGATGGCAAGATGGTTAGCACGCCGGGCGAAATACTTAGCGGTATTTCGTCCATTTTTACGTTCTGAGTTCAAATTCCACCGATCAACTTTGCCTTTGATCTTTCCGATTGATTAAGTACCAGTTGAGTACTAGGATTGATCTAAGCGATTGACTCCTCCTCCGAAATTTCAGGCCTTGTGCCTATAGCAGAAAAGATAATTATTATTACTATTATTATTACCATTATTATTATTATTGTTGTTATTAACGCTGCGAGCTGGTAGAATCGTTAAGACGCTGGACGATATGTTTTTCAGTATTTCGCCCGTCGCTACGTTCTGAGTTCGAATTCCGCCGAGGTCGACTTTACCTTTAATCCTTTTGGGGGTCGATGCAATAAGTACCAGTTGAGTACTGAGGTCGATGTAATCAGCTAGCCCCCTCCCAATAAATTGCTGCCTTTCTGGCAAAATTTGAAACCATTATTGTTGTTATTATTATTATTATTATTATTATTATTATTATTATTATTATTATTATTATTGACTAGCCAGTACCCTCAACGCAAATTTCAGATTTTGTGCCTTCAATAGAAAGGATTATCATCATCATCATCATTATTATTCGTACGTTACATGTCAACACAAACCGAATTCAAAACCAGTCATTAGCTTTAATTTTCTCCCATTGATTCATCACTTTTAAATGCTAACATTTCATCGATCAAAACAAACCGAAACTCACTTTTTTAAAGTAATGTTATTTTTAAAAACCAACAACCAAAAATAATAGACTTGGTTTTAGAATCTTTTTAACGATAAAATTACACGGATTCTGCCCTGAATACTCTACATAACTTCAGGCCTTCATCTTTTTCATCTTTTCATTGGCTGCTTCCGGCTAAGAACCGGAAGCAGCCAATATCAATTAAATTACCTGTTTTTGAACTCCATCCTTCAAAAAACATGATGGAATTTTAATATTGCGGTTGAAAGAAAACACCTTAGTAGGAATGCTTTATTTGTTATCATTTTCTCTTCCACTACATCATTTCTTACCAATCTCTACATTTTCTATTCTAAATAGACGCTGGAATAAGGCAGCGAGCTGGCAGAAACGTTTGCACGCCGGGTAAAATGCTTAGCGGTATTTCGTCTGCCGCTACGTTCTGAGGTCAAATTCCGCTGAGGTCGACTTCCGGGGTTGATTAAATTAGTACCAGTTACGCACTGGTGTCGATATAATCGACTTAATCCGTTTGTCTGTCTTTGTTTGTCCCCTCTGTGTGTAGCCCCTTGTGGGCAGTACAGAAATAAGAAACGTTAGCACGCCGGGCGAAATGCTTAGCGGTATTTCGTCTGTCTTTACGTTCTGAGTTCAAATTCCGCCAAGGTCGACTTTGCTTTTATCCTTTCGGGGGTCGATAAATTAAGTACCAGTTGCGTACTAGAGTCGATCTAATCGACTGCCCCGCCCTCACCAAAAGTTTCGGGTCTTGCACCTACAGTAGAAAAGAAATAGACGCAGGAATGGCTGTGTGGTTAAGAAAGTTGCTCTGCAAACATGTGGTTTAGACTTCAGTTGGATCGCGAGGTATTCTGAGCAAGGGATTTCTACAATAACCACTGGATTGACCAACACCTTGTGAGTGAATTTTATGAAGAAGTCTGTCGTGTACACACGTGCGCGCATGTGTGTGTGCGTGTGTGTCCTTGTGTATACTCACTTGGTTTCTTTACGTCTTTGTAACTTCGCAGTTCAACAAAAATGAGACCGACAGATTAAGTACCAGATTTAAAAATTAAATAAATGCTGGGAACGATATTTTCGACTAAACCATTCAAGGAGGTGCCCTAGCATGGCCACAGTCCAATGACTGAAACAAAGAAACAAACAAACAAAAATACAAACAAGAAATTGAGGAATTGTGTGATGACTGAAAATTATGGCCTCCACTAGAATATATTGTAGCAACTAGATTTAAGAGATCGGCAAAGTAGTCACCCACAAAACGCCCTTCACAAGGATGCTCTTCTCCGTTAGGGGAAAAACCGTAGCCAATTTCTTAATGGCAGATACAGAAGAGGGCTACGAATGCCATATTTTTGGAAAGTATGATACTTAGATTTATATTCCATGTTTGATTATTTACAACGCCACAGTTGACATCGATCTCTTCTCTATAGGTTAATTACATTCGTTCATCGTACTTCTGATGAAGTTTTTGAAAGAATCGCGTAATTATTGTCCGAAGATTGGGCCTTTATATTTCAATAGATATTCTTGTCCATGTGTTTACTTGAATGGAGCAAACTACAGAACCACGGAATATTCAACTGCGAGAGGCTTACTATTGCTGAGAAGAAGCCATTTGCACGCAAATTAGTTTGAATGCCTTTGATAAATCTGATATGAAATCATCAGTAACAGAACGGCGAGGAAAAGTTTAAAACTACACAATTGGATGTGCACGTAACAACATATATATATGTATGTATGTATCTATGTATGTATGTAAATATGTGTGTGTATAAATATATATATATATATATATATATATATATATATACACATATATATGAGTATAGATAGATAGATGGATGCACGAATACATACATATATATATATATATATATGCATATGCATGCAGATATATGCATATATGTATACATATGTTTATATACATAAACATGTGCATACGTATACATGCATATACGCGTATGTATTCATATATATATACATATATACACACATAAATGCATACATATTTATATATAAAATTATATATACACGTATACATTTTGTTCTGTATATATATATATATATATGTGTGTGTGTGTGTGTGTGTGTGTGTGTGTGTGTGTGTGTGTGTGTGTGTGTGTGTGTGTGTGTATGTATGTATGTATGTATGTGTGTATGTATATATGTGGGGGGTGTACACATAGATATATACAAACGTATATCCATTTACATACACACACGAACACATACACTCTCTTTACCTCTACCTCTCTCTCCCTCTCTCTCTCTCTCTATCTCTCTATCTCTCTCTCTCTCTCTCTCTCACACACACACACACACACACACACACACACGCCCTTTTCCAAATAACATATTGATTACAATATTATCACACAATTAACTAAACATTTACGTTTTGATTCATGAAAGCAAGATTAGATTTAACTTAGCATAAAAGCGAAGTAATACACAAGATTTACCATTTCCAATTTGATACTTTTCAGGCTCTATACATCCTGAATGCGCATTCATCACAATACAAGGACAATACATAACCTAACAAAGAAACGTTTTTCCACGCAATTTTCTCAGCGCTTTCGGATTCGATTCGGCCATTTAATTCTGTTTTATAAACCTGTGCATGAAGATCAAAACCCCGTCATTTAATTTCAGAGTCTTCATCTTTTATCTTTTACTTGTTTCAATCATGAGACTGCAGCCATGCTGGGGCACCGGCTTGAGGAATTTTAGTCGAAGGAATCGACCCAAGTACTTTATTTTTTTTAAAGTACTGGTGCTTATTCTCATATATATACAATCCGCTAACACACACACACACACACACACACACACATATATATATATATATAT
>NC_068999.1:7246280-7252811 GCF_001194135.2 Octopus bimaculoides | reverse complement strand
TATATATATATATATATATATATATAAAATTGACCAGTAATTGATATTAATTAATATCGAATTTTTACCATATTATGTTAATATATATATATATATATATATATATATATATATATAATTGAAAAGGAAGGGCAGAGTGGAAATGTGGAAATTTATTCACATTCAAAACTTTTTATTAAAAATGTTTTCTAGACCATATATATAACAATGACCAACATATGTTTCGACTGCAGCGACTACACATTGCTCTGTATGCAATTATGCATCCTAGTCACTGAAAATTCATCAAGGGTTCATCAATTACGACGTTTACATCGTGAACTAGTTCAAACAAGCTTCCTGCGTCGTTCTTTAGTTGAAGGCTAAGGCGTTACTTTTTAAATCAAGTTGAATTCTGGTATTACAGTTGAATCGTAGTCTATGAAATGTTCATTCTTATTTCTTTATTGTCCACAAGGGGCTAAATATAGAGGGGACAAACAAGGACAGACAAAGGGATTGAGTCGATTAGATCGAGCCCCAGTGCATAACTGGTACTTAATTTATCGATCGCGAAAGGATGAAAGGCAAAGTCGACCTCGGCAGAATTTGAACTCAGAACGTAAAGACAGAAGAAATACCGCTAAGCATTTCACCCGGTGTGCTAACGTTTCTGCCAACTCGCCGCCTTATAAAAATATTCATTCTTATTACAATCAAGTATAGCAGTTTTGTTTACAGTTTACTTTATGGAATACATCATTTATAGGTAAGTAGATAGATAGATAGATAGATAGATAGATAGACAAACAGACAGATAGGCAGATAGACAGATAGATACAGATATATAAATATATCGATTGAGAGAGAGAAAAAGATATGCACACACATATATACATATTTATATATATGCATTAGAGTGTGTGTGTGTGTGTGTGTGCGTATGCGTTTACGTGTATGTGTTTGTACGTGTGTTTTGAGTGTGTAAATAAATATGCGTTTAATTATAAATACGTATACCTGGCGTATAACTGCGCATGCGCGTCGTATATGGAAATTACGCATATAAAAACACACACACACGTATATATCTATATGCGCATTTGCCTGCATATGTACGTGTGCATGAGTGCACATGCTTGCACGCATGCGCGTGTATGTATATATATGTACATGCAATTGTGTGTGCATTGTGCCTGTGTATTGAATGTGTGTGTGTGTGTGTGTGTGTGTGTGCATTCTTATTTACTTCTTGTCTCTACACCAAATCAAGATCTAATATCTTATTGTAGAATATATTCTTTTAGACATAAGTAGAAGTTACCTAGTTACGCCACACTATATTCTGAGCGAAGTTCTGATGAAATATAAGCAGGTCAGTCTGCAGGTGAGTATCTGGATCGACAGGTAGGCATTGATAGTATAGTGTAAGAGAGAGAAGAGGCTGTTAACACAACGTAATGTCAGAAAGAGCAATGCATTTTACAAGGATTCAATTGACGTCACAGGACCCATTGTTGTGATTACGCTTAAGTGTGCGCGTGTATATGTTCATATAAATTTCTTGTAATATTACGTCTGATGACGTAAGGTAAATAGATGCATATAATTAGTACACTGGTTGGCTGCCTGTCTAAACTCCAGCTTTAACTGCAACTAAAACTGCAGAGATGTTCTAGCTGCCTAAATGAGGATTAGCTGCAGGCAGTGTTTCACTCGAGCTGGTGCATGTGAAATAGAATAGCGTCTAGACAGGTCTCAGGTCAGTTTATGATATTTATATATTTATATATTTATATAGCGATACAACTACTTGATTGTAGAAATGAATATATGGGTGTTTACATAGCAAGAGATCAAAGAAAAAGATCAATTGGGGAATTCTCATTATGGTTATGATATATGTTAATATTCTTCCGGAGCAGTTATAAAGTCCGTTTTATTGACATCAAATAATAGGTTAAAGTAGACCATCGTATGTAGAATCCAAAGCTAGATGAGAAGGAAAATTTGTAATTAATCCTTACAACTGTTTCGAAAATAACTGCACAGTTGGTGCAATTCCCTGCAAGCAGTCTGCAGTCAGCATTTTAGTGGCTATTTATGTCATCTTCTTGAAACAACTATAAAGGATAACCTTTACAATGTTGGTCACGCTTGAGGAATTCAACCGGAAAGTATAATGACGGTTAATTTTTGAATGAACCCTATGGACAGAGTGCCAAAGTACTCTATCCTCAGCAGCCCTCCCCAGGAATAGTCGGCACGAAAAGTGGTTAGCCGGCTGACTGGCTGGTTGGCTGGCTGGCTGGCTGGCTGGCTGACTGGATGGATGGCTGGCTGGCTGGATAGATGGATGGATGATCTTAGTTTCTTTCTGGTTTTCTTTCTTTTTATCATCTCCATATATTTATCTCCATGGATGTTTTGTGAATTCATTAATGCAAAAACCTAATATCGGTTTACTTTGAACTGCTTTTATCTAGTTCCAGCTCAGTGACAGTCAGCTCATACCATATGTTTCAAGTAGTTCCTTCGTTCAGATGCACTTTTAGCGAACTATGCCTCATGTATAAATTACTTTTTGTGAAGTCACTGACAGTTGATATCAACACTAATGCATAAGACTTAAATTCATTCTTGTCTTGTAAATTTATCAAAAGAACACTGTCGATAGAGCTGTTGTTGCTGGTGTTGTTGTTCCTGCTGCTGCTGCTGCTGCTACTGTTGTTGTTGTTGCTGCTGCTGCTGTTGCTGTTGTTATTATTCGAATTCTTGTTCTTGTAAATTCTTATGATAAAAGACGTTCTAACCATTCCATTATTTTGTATTCTCTTTAAAGCGGAAGACGACGACGACGATGAGGAACGTGTCCGATGACGATGACGATGACGGCGATTATGATGATCACGATGCCCATGACGACGATAATGACGGCGGTGGTGATGACGATAGCGAGGATAACGATGATAATGATGGTCAGGATGACGATGATGATGATGATGACGACGACGATGATATCGATGACGTTTATGTATAAGGGAATAAAAATTGCTGGAAGTCAGTAAAACAATCTACTAAGGGAAATTCTTAATAGGTACAACAGGTTTTCACATAGTTTCCTCCCTAGAAAATTCACTTGCAAGACTTAGGTCAGCCTGGGACCTTACAAGACATGAGTCGGCACCTTGGTCCCTGCGTGGCCAAGGTCTCACGCAGAGGGATTGAACTCGTAGCTGTGTGGCTGTAAAGCAAGCTTCTTTTTGATAAAAAAGAAGCATTAATATTTACTGTAGACAAACGTTAATCCCACCTGTACTTGAAACAGGTATAACAATATATTTTATTTCAAGTTAACAGCATGGTTACAATGCTTTGACAATCATTTTAGTAGTTTCATCGAATCCAACACCTGGTTGATGCAGTAATAAAATCAGTTTAAATTCGATTAGTCTTAATAAATCAATCGAATTGATTTGATTTGATTTGTCTAATTTATTCCCATGTCATAGAAAATTCAATATAAATTATTTCACTTTCTACAAAATGTTACAATAACGATTTAATTATATTTAATAACCAAAATGTCTTTGGTTTTGATTTAATTTTTTATTTATTATAGGCAAGTACGAGACCAGAGATTTTGGCATACGAATTTGTTCGATAATATTCATGATATATAGATAGACACATATATATACATGTGTGTATGTATATATATACATATTGGTGATGATATAACTAGTAATACATAAGCAAACGATCAATCAAGTAGACGCAAGTGTATGTATATATACATATACGTGTGGAGGAGTGCATGGAGACAGACCATGTGGTATACGTATGCGGAAAGTAAAGGTGTATGGCTCAGTGGTTAGAGCATCGGGCTCACAATAATGAAGTAGTGAGTTCGATTCCAGAACCGGACAGTGTGTTGTGTTCTAGAGCAAGACACTTAATTTCACGTACTCCAGTTTATTCAATTATAGAAATTAGTTGCGACGTCACTGGTGCCAATCTGTGTCGTCTTTTGCCTTACCTCTGAGCAACATCGGTAGCGTGGAGTGGAGAGGCTAGTATGCTTGGGCGACTGCTGGTCTTCCATAAAGAACCTTGCCTGGACTTGCACCTCGGAAGACGGACTCTCTAGGTGCAATCTTATGGTCATTCGTGACCGAAGGAGGTCTTTACCCTTTTTATCGCAAGATTTTTCATACAAGATTTTTTATACAAGATTTTTTCGGCAAGTGTTGCCACTTCAAAAATTTTCTGTTAGAATTTTGGAAACCCGTTTCTCGCCCAGCTAATGACATACAAGCAATAAGAATGAGCCAATTCGCGGATTTTAATTTCAAAGTGGCCATGCCCTTTACAACCACATTATAATCAGTGCTTTTCAAAGTAGGCGGAACTGTCCTATGATGAAGTGGATAATTTTGTAACGGTTTGGGGAACGAAGTGGATGGGGGATGTTGGAGAGCAACATATGCATCGTTTAATTGCCTTAATTTTTAATAATATTTGTAATTTTTTCTGCCGATAAATTATCTGGCATCATTACCCGTTGCAATGTCATCTTGACATTGCCCACTACGGTGATGAAATGAGTTATGCGCAAGTAACCTTTTAATGGCGATCCAACTGGCAGTAGCAATTTTTCTAGAGTACTTAATTTTAATTTTAACAAGGGGGTCATTTAAAAGCGTTAGTAAAAGGAAGAGGACGATAGTTGAAAAATAAGAAGCACGCCGGGGACGAAAATATGAGCATTTTGTCTTTTAGCAGCGACATATTCGATAAAACTGTTGTGGTCAATCTAAATCTTGTTGAAAATTTTCCGAATCTATTTTTACTCGATCCATATATATACGCACTGGCTATTGTTGTTGTTTTTTAATATGCTTTGTTGTATTGGGTCTGGTGGAAGAGATGGTGCCCTTGGCTATAGCAGGCTCTCTGGGATAGTGAGATTGATAGGGTTAAAACTCCCCTTTCAAAAGTTTAAGTCGATAGCTGCAAGAAAAACAAGTACAGAGACCTGATGTTCTTGAGAGAAAGGACTGGATAACAGAGGTTAGTGTGGGGGCCGAAAACGGACACAATAAAGGGGAAAAAGAAGAGTTGAATTATCCAAGTGTAGCTAAGTCGAGAAGGTACCATACTAACCAGTTTCCAGAAGAAATAACCATTATAGTAACAGTAGAAATAACCATTATAGTAACAGTAGAAAAAGCAAAGTGATAAGAAGGTATATATAGGAACGAAGGCTTGGAATATGTCTAACTTCTTTGGTACAAGCAACAGAAAATTTTAAACTTATTGTTTGTCAGTAGTTACGATATCCCACTCATACATAAAGTTCTAGGGAGAAATGGCTGAGCATACAGGTTGATGCTGGTCCTGAAAATAAACATGATACGGGTGGCAAGAGAAGAGATGAATTAGCCGGGTGAGCCTGAGTTGAGATGATATAATACTAGCCACCTACGTGGAGAAAGCGCTACTTATTGTAGAAGACGATTGATGAGATGTAATTTTGGTAAATATATTTGTTAAAATGAGATGTCAGTGTTATTTTCCATTTTGCGTAATTTAGACGACAGTTTATTCACTGCACCCGGCGGAATTTGAACTCAGAACGTGAAGACCGACGAAGTACCATATCTATATACCATGTATATATATATATATATATATATATATATATATATATATTTCTTCTCACTAAAGGGCAGTGCTCCAGCATGGCTGCAATAAAATTACGTAAAAAAATAAATAAAAGAATAAAAGAACGTATTTAGATACAGATACACGTGATGGGCTTTCTGCCTACCAAATTCACTCACAAGACATCGATCGTCCCAGAGCTACTGTAGTAGAAGACATTTGCCTACAGTACCTCACTAATATTTTATCCAAAACCACATAGTTGCACAACGATCTTCTTAGTCACGCAACCGTGCCTCCGCCTATCGTAGTTTTTCGCTCAGAGTTTTGAATTCACGTTTTAAAATCACTAACTTCCCTTCAAGAGTTTGTCGCGTAAAACCACAAAGGACTTTTATCAGACATTTTCATACAATGTAGTTGGTGTGATACGAATACATTATTCACTCTATGCGTTATAATGGTACTTAAATATCTGATTCTGCAGCGCAGTTTTTTTTTTCTTTGTTTTTTTTTTCTAACGTTTCTATTTTGTTATCCATATCGCTTGCTTATATTTAGATATTCCATTACCGTGTACGCTGTGGGTATCTTCCAGATGGTTTTTTTTTCTTTCTCGGAATGATAATTTCGATATAACTCTACATAATAACTTCTATTTGCAAGCAGGGGTTTATAGTCCAATATGTTGTTGCTATCATATATGTTCAGGTAATCTCAGAGTAATATCGTCAATAACTTTTAACATAAGAATGGTTTGGAAGTTTTTTTTCCCAATTCACGTCGAAAAAAGCATTGTTATTTATACGTACACAGAGGTAATGTGTGAGTGTGTGTGTGCATATATAGTTGAGTATTAATACTACACACTCACACGTATATATA
>NC_068999.1:7244507-7246062 GCF_001194135.2 Octopus bimaculoides | reverse complement strand
ATATATATATATATATACATATATATATGCATGTATGTATGTGCGTAAATGTGTGTGTGTGTGTGTGTGTGTGCGTGTGTGTGCGCGCGAATTTAATGGTGGTTATGACAGCGTCAATTGTTTGCTTACAATTACATTGTTCTCTGCTGTGGTAGTTTTTTGCTTGTTTTTAATATCTTCAGAAAATCGAGAAGCATCATAGGAATTGGAGAAACAATTGCTATCTGGAAGAGCAATTTTTCCGACAAAAATGATACCCGTCATCGAATCTATTTAACCGCAAAGTAATTTGGAGAAGTTCTGTTTAAAAGCTTCAGAAAGCTGGCAGAAGGATCTTCGCTGGTATTACATAGCACCGGAATAAACTTATATGTAAATGCAAAGACTTAAAGTGAAGTGAGAATAGCAACCTCTCTTTAGACAGCTCTTAGATTTGATAGGGTTTACTGGTCAGTCCCTCTGTAGAGTTATATGTTTGGCGTCACGGGGTCCACTAGATAGAAGGCCATTGGGTTGGATGTGGAGGCAGCGCAGATTGCTTCAAGGTGGTTGTGGATCAAGCGGTGTGAGCCCTGGAAGGGGCAGCGCAATTAGAAGTAGTGATGCTAACTGGACATAGGCCGGGCCTTGATCAATCTCGGTTGGATTGCCTCAGTGCGAGTGTCTGATGTTGACAGACTCGAAACACTGAATGATCACGGACGGTGGATATTGGTGTATCACAGGAAAAAATGTATGGAAAAACTCGGTGGTCGAGTTAGTATTCGTATCGACACGGTGGTGTTGATATGATATCAATGGCATCCATAGCCGTCTACTTTCTTCATTGACCACAACCTTCGTATTTCCCACTTTAAATCGTCGTAGTTGTTTTATTTTTGCTTCTTCTTTTATATTGATCCTGTTGCCACCGGGGCATGCTATGTCGATTATCATACGCGTTCTTTCTTTTTTATTTACCACAACAATATCCGGTTTCCGACATCTGGTCAGGTGATCGTACTGGATCATTGCATCCCCCAGGATTTTGCAATTCTTATTTTCGGTGATTAACTGGTACTTATTTAATACTGGTACCACGTCTTTGCTCTTTGTAGTCCGTGATTTCCATAGAGTTCCCAATGGATCATTCTTTTCTACTCTAGGCACAAGGCCCGAAATCTTAGGGGAGGGGGGGCCAGTCGTTTAGATCGAACCCAGTACACAACTGGTACTTAATTTATCTACCCTGAAAGGATAAAAGGCAAAGTCGACTTCGGCGGAATTTGAACTCAGAATGTAAAGACAGAAGAAATACTGCTAAGCATTTCACCCGGCGTGCTAACGATTCGGCCAGCTTGCAGCCTTCCAATGGATCATTCTTGCCACATTGTCATGGATAGATAGATAGATACATAGATAGAGACAGACAGACAGACAGACAGACAGACAGATAGATAGATAGATAGATAGATAGATAGATAGATAGATACATTTCTTTTATTAGCCACACAGGGCTCAACGAAGATGGGACAAATACAATGTAGAGCTTTTCTTTTTGGGAGGGGGAAGGAAG
>NC_068999.1:7240509-7241604 GCF_001194135.2 Octopus bimaculoides | reverse complement strand
TAGATAGATAGATAGATAGGCAGGTAGATAGATTTCTATGCGTGTGTATAGTAACGTACATAGAAAAATTTTTAACATAAATATATATATATATATATATATAGAGAGAGAGAGAGAGGGGGGGGAGAGACACAGAGAGAGACACAGAGAGAGAGACAGAGAGACAGAGACAGAGAGAGAGACAGAGAGAGAGAGAGACAGAGAGAGAGAGACAGAGAGAGAGACAGAGAGAGAGAGACAGAGAGAGAGAGACAGAGAGAGAGAGAGACAGATCGTAGATATTGAAAGACATATATGTTGTATGTATGCATGTATTACTACTTAGAGAATAAATTTAATAAGTTTGACTATGTACAATTCTGTACGCATGTATATATATATATGATGTATGTACATGTATATATATGTAGACACATACACACACACATACACACGCACATACACACGTGTGTGTGTGTGCGTGTGTGTGTGTGTGTGTACATACATTTACATCAAGAGATTGACATGTAGGTAGAATACAAGCACACAGAGTGATAAATTGTTACAGATAAAGAAATGCGAGGAAGAATGATGGGAACAGAGGGAGATAAAGTAAGAGAAACTATTACATCGAGAGAGAGAGAGAAAGAAAGAAAGAGAGAGAGAAAGCGAGAGAGAGAGAAAGAGAGAGAGGGGGGGAGTAAAATAGGTAAACAGATTGACGAAAGCAACACTCAAAGACAAACGAAACCATATTCTAACGGGAAATAACAGATGTTTTGAAATACAGAATAAAAGAAAATAGATAAGAACATCCACAACGAAAACGAAAAAAAAAACAGAGCAGGAGAAGAAATGGAAATCAGCCACGGAGAAAATGAAAGTGAAACTGAAAGTTATAATGGTGGTTGTGGTGGCGACGACGGTGATCTTCCTCATCGTCACTGCTGTCAACGTCGGAGGCGACGTCGTACTATTTGTAGTAATGGTGATATTGCTGATAGCGATTATGATGCTGATTAGTGCAGCTCTTTGCGATGGTGCTGGTGATGGTGCTGCTGGTGCTAGCCTGTGTTATTCTTGTTTGTTGTTGTTGCTAGTATTGTTGGTGTGTGT
>NC_068999.1:7235250-7239927 GCF_001194135.2 Octopus bimaculoides | reverse complement strand
GGTGGTGGTTATGGTGTGGTCATCGTCGTTTTAGTGTCGTCGTCGTCGTCGTCGTCATGGTCATGGTCGCGATGCTGGTGGTGTTGCCGCTGCTGCTGCTGGTGGTGGCGGTGGTGGCAGCAGAGCGTGCTGGATCTATCTGTGATGACGTGTATGAGGTAAGCACTCGGTTGTGCCCACTCCACACTTGAGTTCAGCTGTTGAAAGACCAGATAGTTGTCTGAAGTGCCTGTGTTTAATAAGCAGTGCAAAACCACCACCACCACCACTATCACAACTACCACTCCTGCTACTGCTCCTCCTTCTCCTATACCTCCTCCTCTTCAACCGATGCCGAAGGATAATACGTGAATATAATAAGGATACTAGAAGCAGTGGTCATGGTAACGGAATAATGACGATAATGGTAGTGATGATGATGATGATGATGAGGAGGAGGAGGAGGAGGAGGAGGAGGAAGAAGAAGAAAAAGAAGAAGAAGAAGAAGAAGAAGAAGAAGAAGAAGAAGAAGAAGAAGAGGAAGAAGAAGAAGAAGAAGAAGAAGAAGAAGAAGAGGGGAGATGAGGAGGAGGAAGATGACGACGATGTTCATGATGAAGATGTTGATGAAGTTGATTATGATGATGTCGATGATGATGATGGTGATGATGATGATGAGGAGGAGGAGGAGGAGGAGAAGGAGGAGGAAGAAGAAGAGGAGGAGTAGGCCCATGACGATGATGAGGATGAGGTTGATGATAATGATGATTGGGATGATCATGTGCATCATGATAATCTCGATGCCCATGACGACGACAATGTCGACGATGATGATGATGACATCGATGACATTCATGTAGAAGGTGATGATGACGATAACTACACCAACTATTACATGATGCTGGAATTGTTGATGGTAAATTGGAAGCGAATGTTTCTAGAGGTGCTGGTGATGACGACAACGACGACGACGCTGACAGAGTAATACTCTACTTATGACCCATTAATAGATATTTTTCTTTAAGCATACAGAGAGGAGCAAGTTCAACAGTGAGACATACATACAAACACTCATTCATGTGTGTGTGTGTGTGTGTGTGTGTGTGTGTGTGTCTGTGTGTTTGGCCAAGAAGTTTGTTCGGTTTTTTTTTTCTCTTTTGCACATGCGTATTCGGTAGATACCCGATACGCTAACGTAATTCGACGCGTATTTTCGACGAGACAGGTTATATTTTTGTCTTGCTTGAGATCGCCCCTGAAAATGAAGAACCAAATCGAACATCATCGATACGCCAAGCATTTTTATTGCCAAAAAAAAAACAGCTAGAAAGAAGCGGAAATCTGCAAGAATATATGTGCTATATACGGAGAAAATTCAGTTACGAAACGTGTGAGTATACCAGAAGAGGTTTTCCAGATTTCGATCTTTTACCGTTCAAGATGCACCTCGTTCTGGCCGACCAACTGGGATTAACAGTAATCTAGATCCGCTTTATCACAGTTATATATTCTCAATATCTATTAATAAGAAGCAAAACATCCAGTTTCTTCTCTGATTTATAGTTTACTTCTGTGGCTTTCAAATATTTTATTTCTATCATTTTTAGCAACTGCCATGACGCAGACACGAACGAATATTTTTCGCGCAATCCTTGAGCGTGTTTTTTTTTTCATACTTCCATATATTTAGTGGAAGACTACAATGAGGTTTGTACAAGAGGTTTTCAATGCAAAGTCTGCTGTACATAATATACATTTTTGTGTTTTCTTCCAACTCGTCGCACTTGTGTGACATCGTAACAACTGGAAAACATTTGTTATAAGTATTGACTAATTTTATTTAATTCATTTCATTACATTCAGAAATTACTAAACTTGTCTCACCTCCAAGTATCACACTTCACTTGTTACTTATATGTGTGTGTGACCGTTTGACAGCCGGTGTTGTTTTGTTTACGTCTCCAGTAACCGGTAAATAAGAACCGGTCTTTAAAAATAAGTACTGCGGTCGATTTATTCGGCTTAAACCCCATGATGGGGCCAGTCCAAGAGGCTAAATAAGTAAAACATAAGAAATACACGAGAAAGGCACAGACATCACAGCGATATAGCTTTTCATTTTGTCCTTTCTTTAAATGTTCTTGGAATTTTGGCTAGAATGGGTTAAGTAATGAGAAATCTGCGCTGTCACCTTCTCAGAATCATTACAGCTGAGCAATAGTAATAGAGGTTTCGAAGCAGAAAAGTTCTTCAGATCGGAATGGATGGAATAAGCAGTTCTGTACCATCCTGAATTACGAAAACTTACCTTAATAACAGGTTTCGAGACAAAGGAACAAAATGTTCGCACCGGAATTCCACTAACCCTGACAGGAAATGATTATACAGACAATTGTTTATGGGGTTTGAATTAACATAAACAAAATGCCTGATGGATGTAAATTTGAAATATAATAACAAACTGTTTCCATTTTGACACGAAAAGTTGGCAATTGTATTAAATGCAATGTTAATCAGGCTGGAATAACACGAACGCTCATCAAATCGTAGAACGTAAATTGTAATATCAAACGATTCGAGAATATTATAAATAGCTTTTTATTCATGCGCATAGAAATTTCTGGTTTAATGACCAATAAAAATAGACATGTATTAGTTGGTTTAACAGCCAATGAAAAGATAGTCCAGTCAATAGAGAATAAAAGAGAAGATCTACTCAAATTATTGCTATCGGTCAAATTTATAGATATACTTTTGTGGTCGATACGAATTTATTACGCCTGGTGGTGTATTAGTTTTTTTTAATATCATTTATGCCTTGCGGCATAGAAAATTGTCAAGCTACAAGACAAATCATCAGTCTTTGTTTTGTTTTTGTATTTATTCTTCAAATTATAACTCTATAATTTCCCAAGAGTTCAAAACAGATTTTCTGAAAGTATAGCAGGAATAAAGTGATATGTCTGATTACAAAACAAACAAGATGCTGAAAATAACTTCGTTTGTTCAATATTTAAATATATAACTTTACTATCAAAGTTAACTCTGGAGAAGATACACGGTGTATAGAGTTATAACTTCCCATAGGACTTAACGGATAGTTCATCGACAATATAGTTTGCAATTTAATTGTAAACTGCTTTAAAAATGTGCAATTACCACTATTTTAAATATGATATTTTAGGCGAAGTGTGGTTGTGTGATAAACATGTTCGCTTCTCTACCACGTGGTTTTGAAGTCAGTCCGACTGTGTAGCACTCTGGGTATACTCTACCGCAACGAATCATCAGAAGGGAGATTGCATACATATTAGAATAAGATCTTGCGTAGCTATATTCCCAGAAGTTACTACAGCACTTACAACCAGAATCTATCCTGAAATAACAACTGGGATATTAACACTTGCTTTCGAGGATATGCTTTTGTAATACAGGAACAGGAAATAGCCACGAAATACTTGAGGCACAAACCGATGCAGGTTTTGTGTTTTGTGTTTTGTAGTAATAACACTGAGGATGTCACCAGTACTATTAAGTAGCTACCCGAAAATTTCTTCACGGTAGTATATACCCAGAAGATATGTTGCTATGGCTAAAATACTATATAATGAAATCCATAGGAAGGATAATCCTAAGACAGATGTAAAGAGCTTCAGTGGCGTAGAAGACATAACCACACATAATTTGAAAGAATACTGACAGACTATCCCCGTCAAGACTTCAATAATATGAAAACACAACAGACTACATGTAATGATCTGGGACAGAGGAAGGAAAATTTAGCAGTTGAAAACAGTTGCACGGCAGATGTCAACGCAAGTGTTAAATGTTAGCGAAACAGAAAACATTTACGCCAACCTAATGGAGAAACTGAAGATAGTCGATCTGGGTTATAACTTTAGATTTTTACCAATAATTATTGAAGCACTTGGCTACGTGACTAACAGCATTAGTACTATAATGTTGAGAGGCTGAGATTCATAAAACCAGAAAGAAAACGCCTAATCAAATGAATACAGCTGGAGGCTGTCAAAGATATATTTTCATATAGTTGTGCGTGTAAGTGTAAGTGTGTGTGTGTGTGTGTGCACGCATATGTGTGTGGAGGTGCATGACCTAGTGGTTAGGGTGTTGCACTCACGATCGTGAGATCGTGGTTTCAATTCCTAGACCAGGTAGTGCGTTGTGCTCTTGAGCATAACACTTAAATGCTGCATTGCGCTGTGATCACTTCGACTTCTGTCGTGTGGTACGCCGTGCACCTATTCAGACAATATCGATTTGACGGAAGGAGTGAGTTAATGTACACAGCACACACATTTGATCACTACAGATAAATCATTTGTGCAGATCGTTCGCCAAACGCTGGACATTCATGCGTCGCCTTCGACGGGAACTCCATCATATATACATAGATACACACACAAATACACGCACATACACACACACACAAATATATACACACGTGCATACACACATATACAGACATATATACAAAACTATATTAAAACCAATAAATGTGTCAGTGAAGTGAAAGGTCATTGTGTATCTGAATGACTAACTTGTGTCTTTCGCGTTGCTACCGTCTTAGATTCAACACACGATCTCAGATCAAAATACTTGCCATGAAATATATCGCTGTAATGCGTGCGTGTGTGTGTGTGTGTGTGTGTGTGTGTGTGTGTGTGTGTGTGTGTG
>NC_068999.1:7231925-7234850 GCF_001194135.2 Octopus bimaculoides | reverse complement strand
ATATATATATATATATATATATATATATATATATATACATACATACATATATATACATACACACAGAGAGAGGAATAGATAGATGAGGAGAGACAGAGAGCGGGTGAGTAGAGAGTTAATACATAAATACACATATACAGGCATACGTACATTCATAGATAAATGTGTATATCCATAAATGTGCATGTAAGCGTAATTATGCACATACATGCATAAAACGCTTTATATATACAGAAATAGAATTGTTTTGTATTCAACGATGTTATGTAATGCAGTTGATGCAGTTGATGCAGTTGATGCAGTTGTAAGTACATGGTTAGCCAGCGGGAAAGTATCGTAGTTACATACTCAACATAACACTTGCAGTCGTGTTATGTTATCCAAAATATATGTTTGCAATTGAATTCACTAATTTCATTGTTCGTTAGTTGGGTGTTCACGAAATTTAGCGCAGTTGCCTGATATTGATAACAAGATGTAATTTAAGTATTTTCGTCTTTTTTTTTTTTTTCTTCGGAATATTACATGCTTTAGATTAGGTCTCGAGTGATTGTTGTTGATCACATATCTATGGTTGAATTTCTTCAACTGAAAACAGGCACGGTGCAATGCTTTGCTGCAAGTAGAGAGAATAGTTTGTAATTGATACAATATGAATCACGCAAACTTAACAGAGTTTTCAGCTGAAATCCAAATTAATCTAAAAGCGCCTACGGCAATAAAAGCAGAAAGATCATTTGCAAGATCCTTACTTGAAAAAATAATCGGTGCACTCAATATCACGATATTAGGTGCATTGCAAAATTTAATAGTATTTCTGTATTATTACTGTGTTGCTTAGCGATAATTCGACTGTCGTTACGTTCTGAGTTCAAATTCCGCTGAGGTCGACTTTGCCTTTCATCCTTTCGGGATCGATAAATTAAGTACCAGTTGCGTACTGGAGTCGATCTAATCGACTGCCCCCCCTCTCCCCAAATTTCAAGGTCACATTGTTCGTAATCTTTTGTCTTATATCATTCGTTTGCTTCAATTATTTGACTGTGACCATGGTGGGGCACGGCCTTGAAGAATTTTTTGGTCGAATGAATAAGTACCCCAGGTACTTATTTTATAAATGCTGTTACTTATTCTTTTGGGATATTTTTGTCGAACCACTAAGTTACGGCGACGTAACCACACCAGCACAAGTTGTCAAGTGGTAGTGGGGGGGGGGGACAAACACACATACACACACAGATATAAATGTATATATGTATATGTAGGCAGATAGACAGACAGACAGACAGATAGATAGATAGACAGATAGATAGATAGATAGATAGATAGATAGATAGATAGATAGATAGATAGAAGGGGCTTTATTCAGTTTCCATCTACCAAATCCACTCACAAGGCTTTTGTTGGCCCTGGGGCTATAGTAGAAAACATTTGCCACCCAGGGGCCACGTAATGGGATTGAAACCGGAACCAGGTGGTTGCGAAGCAAGCTTCTTATCACACAGGCACCTCTGTGTCCGTAAACCTAAATTAGGTCGAAGTGAAAATTGAACATTTGGCTGTAGGATTCGTGGACATTCTTACAAGCATCTGGATCATTATCGAGGGACTGCCTTTTTCTTTTCGTTTCTTTTTTTTCATCTATTTCTTAGCTTACATTTATTATTCGTTTATTTATTTATTTATTTATTTATTTCAATTGTTACTGTTTATAAATAAAACGCGAATTTGAAACAGCCTTACATTAAAATACTGCTGCGTATAACATTCAAAATGTCTATAAAAACATGGTGTGGTATTAGCTGCAATATTTTTTGGCTCAGTGGGTAATAAAGAAATAAATATTTTTGACTCAGAGAAAATTTCCCAGAAGGATTTTGTGTGTTAAAAGAAGGAAAGAAGGACGAGATTATTGTTATTGTTATTATCATCATCGTCGTCATCGTCGTCGTCATCGCCGTCGATGTCGTCATCATCATCATCATTATTATTAAGGCGGCAAGCTAGCAGATTCGTTAGCACGCTGGGCGAAATGCTTAGCGGTATTTCGCCCGTCGCTAGTGACTGACGATATGTGCATCTCTGATCAGGAGCAGAAGTAGTGGGGAAGCATCATGGCCATGTGTTGAGAAGAATTCTTTGCGGTTTGGATAATCTCCCTTTGGAAACATGGGTGTTTTGTTCAGCATCCTTAAACAACCCTTATTCAGGAAGCTTTTGAGTGGCATGGGTTACTCGACCTGAAGAAAATTCTCACTGGGCCCCACCTACGAAGTCATGCGCTGGTTATCTTGATATGAGATCACCATGTCGCGCACATGTGGTTGTGATGCATGTGCCTGGTGTACCCTTAACAGACGGGTAGTCCTGATGGGTATCCTGGACTACGTATATTTGACCCCAGTGTCACTTTGATGACATGCACTGCTCTCTCACTCAACAACAACAACAATAATAATAATGTCCAAATTCATAATGTTTCTAAGAGTGTAACTATTACATGTAACTATTATTTCTTCATTTAAATTTAAATATTTATATGAAATAGCAAAGCAATGACTCTGTTTTAGAGAGAGAGAGAGAGAGAGAGGGAGGGAGGGAAAGGGAGAATAAGAGAGAGCGAGAGACAGGCAGACAGGCAGGCAAACAGAGACTTTAGATGAAAGGTGGAGATAACTTGGGAAATGAAAGAAAACAAAGAAAAAAATGAAAAGCATAGAGAATGTAAAGAACACTGAAATAGTGAGATTATAAACTTAATTATAGTTTATTGAGAAATAAAAGCTGTCCTGAATGCTTCAACAGTCTCGTTTTATTCATATATTTATTTATTATTTTATTTATTCTTTCATTTTTAATTTCATTATGATCCATCGCGAGCAAAACAAATGAAAAAACCGCCATTTTTTTTTTTTTTTTTTTTTT
>NC_068999.1:7231228-7231638 GCF_001194135.2 Octopus bimaculoides | reverse complement strand
TGTGTGTGTGTGTGTGTGTGTGTGTGTGTGTGTGTGTGTTGTATGTGTGTGTGTGTGTCTTTCTCTCTCTGATTCTCTTATTCTCTCTCTCAGTCGCTTGCTAACACCCTTTCTTCCTCCCTCTCTCTTTCTATCGTTGGCTTAAACTCGCTCTCTCTTTCTTTCTGTCTCCCAGTCGTTCGCTCTTCTGCCTTTCTTTCTCTTTCTCACTATTTCTTTCTCTCTCTCTCTCTCTCTCACTCTCTCTCTCAGTCTCTGTCTGCCTCTCTAGCTCAGTTGCTCACTCTTCTGTTCCTCTCACTCCCCCTCACTCTCTCTCGCTCTCTTGTATATACTCTCTCTAAGACTCTCTCTCGGACTCTTTCTCTCTCTCTCTCTCTCTCTCTCTCTCTCTCTCTCTCTCTCTCTCT
>NC_068999.1:7228213-7230581 GCF_001194135.2 Octopus bimaculoides | reverse complement strand
TTTGGGCTTGTGTTTCTGTGTCTGTTTCGTGTGGCTTTTCTCCATGTTATTAGGAAATCAAAAATGCTTAATTGTGACATCTGACAAGTTGCATAACACATTAAAAGACAGACAGACTATACCTGAGACGATATGGAATATTATTATATTGCTACATATTATTATATTCAAATTTCGATGAGGTCGTCATTGCCTTTTATTCTTTCGAGATCGATAAAAGAAGTACTAGTTGATCACTAGAGCCGATATAATCGGCTATCCCTTTCCTTGATAAATTTTCAGGCCTTGTGCCTGAAATGTTAGCAGGGAAATTTTAAAAGCAAAAAATATGAACAAAAAGAGTAGAAAAAAGGTAGATAGAGAGGAGGAGAAAGTGAGAAAGAGAAGGAGAAACAGTAAGGGAAAGAAGGAACGAATGTGAGTCTATAAGAGGTTGGTGCGAGAGTAAAACATTTTTTAAAATTGTGAAATATTAACAGGGAGGTGGATGAGGTTGAAAACTTAGTGAATCGTTAAGCCTTGAATTAACTGGGAAAATAAAGCAAATGTCGCTAGACTACGTTGCTGGGATCGCATCAATATTTCACACCTGAATGACTAATTATTTTAGTGAATGAATAATTTACCGTCGCAGAGCATGAATAACCAAATGACGGAATAAAGGTACAAAGAAGTAAGGAATGAATGAATGAATAATGGAATGCTGGGTGACAGAATGAAGGAACAGATTAGTTACGAATAATTATGCAAGCGATTTGAGATCCATTTAGTTGAAATGGTTACGAATGAAAGAATTATGTGAATATGTGAATTAATTGAATGGAATGAAAAATAGTAACAGGCTATTACATGGTTTCGGGTTCTATCCCACTATGCGGCACCTAAAGCACGAGTCTTCTACTATAAAACAGGGTCGTCCAATGCCTTATGGTGAAAACTGTGTAGAATCCCACCATATATGTGTATGTGTGTGTGAGAGAGAGAGAGAGACTTTGCAGTTGTGCTTATTACCCAATTCCACAGCTTGACAACCGATGTTGGTTTATTTACGTCCCCGTAACAGGAAGGGCAGTGGGAGTAGGTAGGGCAGGAGGAGGTGGGGCAAGGGCAGGAGGAGATGGGGCAAAGGCAGGAGGAGGGCAGGGGAAGGAGGAGGGGCATAGGCAGGAGAGGAGGGGATGAGGCAGGAGGAGGAGGAGGAGGAGGAGGAGGAGTGGAGGAGAAGCAGCAGCAGGGAAGAAGCCCGGTCCTGGATTCCTTGCACATAAGGGAGCCTTTGTACCAAGAACGGTTCGATCAGAGATAAATCTGGATTTGACATAAACGGTGACAACAAATGTCAACAACAACAACAACAACAACAACAACAACAACAACAACAACAACAACAACTCATGACTAAATTTGCTGAAGGAATAAAAAAGAAATCAAGAAGTGAATCTACAAAAAATGATGTGAAAAATAAAGAAGGGAATGAAGGAAGGAAAGAAGGAAAGAAGGAATTTGTAATTAATGAAAAACATCGAAAACTTTGATTAATTATTAAATAATAATTTTTTTTTAAATACTTAATGAAGAAAATTAGTGATAAACACAAATATAAACGAAAGGCTGAATGAGTCAATCAATGAAAGAATAGACGTATGAATAACTAAGGAATGAATTAATTATTCATTCAATAATTCCTTTTGTTGTTCAATCAATCATCTCATGATGAATATCGTATCCTAGTATTCATTGAAGTCGTATTCCTGCTTAAATATTCAAATATTCACGCAGAGATCTGTCGTTGTGACTAATGATTAATGAGTGGGATTCAAAAATTTTATTGCAAATAATATTCACGAGACCTTTACAAAAATTTCATTTCACAGCATAACAGACCTTAAACCCTTTCGTTACTATCCAATTACTACTCAATTATTATATATCCATTACGGCCGATCTTATCAATTGGTTTCGCATTAGGAATTCAACGGAGTGTTTTGCAACAGTCCGATTATGTAACCCTGCATTCGTCAGTGATAGCTGTTATGGAATGGAATATGGCGACTATATATATATAAATATATATTTCTTTATTGCCCACAGGGGACTAAACACAGAGGGGATTAAACACAGAGGGGACTAAACACAGAGGGGACAAACAAGGACAGACAAAGGGATTAAGTCGATTACATCGACCCCAGTGTGTAACTGGTACTTATTAATCGACCCCGAAAGGATGAAAGGCAAAGTCGACTTCGGCGGAATGTGAACTTAGAACGTAACGGCAGACGAAATACCGCTAAGCATTTCGCCCGGTGTGCAAACGATTCTGCCAGCTCGCCGCCATGAAGAATGGGGAGGGGAGAGTGGGGAGGAGGAA
>NC_068999.1:7225271-7228039 GCF_001194135.2 Octopus bimaculoides | reverse complement strand
GGGAGGAGGGGGAGGAGGAGGAGGAGGAGGAGGAAGAGGAGGAGGAGGAAGAAGAGAAAGGGTGGGGTGACGGTGTCTTGTATGTTCATCTCCCAGATAGAGAAAGAACGTAAGCTATAAAGATATCACAACTGGATCAAATACTGCAAATTATTTTACCTAATGTTTCAGTAATTCCACCATACCAATACCTCAGAATGTTACGTACTTTATTTATCGACCTCGAAAGAATATAATACGAATTTGCCCACAATCGGAATTGAGCTCAAAACGGGTTGAGAGCCGGAACAAATACCACAAGTACTTCGCCCAACATTTTAATAATTCCATTCCATGACCATCCACATTTTCGTATTTCATTTATGAATTTCAAAATGATAAGAAGCAAATTTGAGCTCAGCAGGATTTGAACTTAGATTGTTTAGAATCAAAGCAAACATCGCCAGGTATTCATTCTTTTCTACACTCTAGCGTATCGACCAATTCGTCGTAGTAAATGATAAAAGATTTTTGCCAAAAATGTTGTGGCACAAAGCCATTTGAAAGACTCAATCGATGTTCGGTGACGTGAGAGTCTTAAAAATGAACACATCATGCCATGTTGTATTGACAATAATGAAGCCGAAGCTAATTATAATGATACAACACACAAACACGTCATGTGAAGCAATACACAGAGAAAAATGGCGACCTTTATGTTACATTATACACATATAGAGAGAAAAACTGCATTGCATAACGTACATATAGACACTTAATATTGTCTGACTAGCGTATAAATCTCTATATGATACCCAAAAGATTTATCCTTCTTTACATACTACAGAGAATAGACAAATCTGTACTAAGATTAAAATGTTGATAATAACAAATGGCGCCTAAAAAGATATATTCTTCAGTACTGGTTAACATACTTTTCACACAGTTCTGCTCATAATGATGTATTCACAATAATCTTGTAGTCTTTTCCCAACAGATCACAACTACTTACTTAATTTTATAAAAGCGCTTGCGTGTCGCATTATCACTATAGCGACGCATCTGTAACGAAAGTCTTTACATGTCCAAGTATTATTGTTATATCGATTTCAAACAGTGGCACAAGAGCTCGCATTTTAATGACGGGTAGAACAAACGGCTGTTAGTTTTGCTGTATTTTTTCCTCGCTCCTGGTTAGTTATTTGATGTTCACTCCGTTAAACGTGTAATCACTAACTTTACTACGCCATATTTACTTTCGTGTGTATATTGTCTCACTTAACTATACATTTTTAATGCATATATAAACCCTAGGAAGTTCTTTGTTTAACGCATGCGTAAATAAGCGAAGGCGAAGCTGTACGGTCAGAAGCTTGCTTCCCAACCACAAGGCTCCAGGTTCAGTCCCACTCTGTGACACCTTGGACAAGTGTTTTCTACTATAGCCTCGAGCCGACCAAAGCTTTGTGAGTGGGTTTACTAGGCGGAAACTGAAAGAATTCTGTCGTATATATATATATATATATATATATATATATATAAGAAACTAATTATATATATATATATAAGAAAATAATTTTATTCTCAAACGCAGGATAATGCTAAAAATATAGGCGTTTTCCTTTGCCTGGTGGCTGTGCGAAAGAGGTTGTTTGGTGGATGAGGCTGAAAAGCATGAGGACAGATACATTCCTCTTTGGTAAAGGCCTCATCGACTTCTTCAAGGTTCACTTGAAAAGGAAATTGAGGGCGGAAAGAGAGGTGCTGTTCGCTAATGAATTTATTGAAAGGTGGGCGCAAGTTGCGAATATGGCAAAAGTAGATGGTACATCTTTAAGTGTAGAGCTGTGAATCGGAGAAAGGGGATTTGGGAGGGTACTTGCCCTTGGTGTTCAGGGAGATCTTGGACGCTGGAGTTCCTTGATTATCTCTAGAGGTCCTCCTGTATCAGGAAGACTTCATCTCTATCGTTTCTCCCGCTATTTTTTTTTTACCTTTGTAAGCTATGTATATATACTTCCCTTCTCATTGTATACCGTGTATACATACTTTTTTTTATCATTCCATTTGTGTCTGTCTTTCTACTATCCTCCTCATCCTTCGCCCTGGTGGCAAATAAATGAAACTACTACTAATATTACTACTACTACTACTACTACTACTACTACTACCACTGTTGCTGCTGCCACTGCTGTTTCTGTTGCTGTTTTTGTTGTTGTTGTTATTGCATTTCAGGTTTCAGAGTTTTCACAAGTGTTTGAAGAATTTATTAAAAATGCTACCATATAAATAAAAAATGTCAATATTTGAAAATAGATTTGGAATGTAATTCGCTATATGAAAAACAACAAATACCTTATTTTGCAGTTATTTGAATTGAAATATTAGAATAACTCCAAAATAAGGCATTCGTTATATATATATAGTGTAGTATATTGCCACTTAAGTGTGGCTGACCCCTAGGGGTGGATGTTACTGTTGCTTTTAGCCCCAGGAGGACATCTCCTCCAGCTGGCTTATCGCCACACGACTGTGTCCTGTTTGCCAAGGGAAGTTATCCCTCTCACCATGATCTGCAGCACGAACGGATCCGGATTTCAGGGTTATTTCCCTTCGTCGGCGTTCGATAGCTACTGACCCTGGTGAGAGAGACAAAAACCTGGCAATCTTATATCTACTTTTCCAGTGAAATTCTTCACTGATATCGAAAAGGTGAAAACAAGCAATGTTAATTCTCTAAATGAAGTATTAACAGTAACTGCACGATAAAGTGTAGTATATTGCCACTT
>NC_068999.1:7222355-7223157 GCF_001194135.2 Octopus bimaculoides | reverse complement strand
TATATATATATGGATGGATGGATGGATGGATGGATGGATGTATATACGTATGTATGTATACATCTTCATAGTATATGATCATATACATGTATATATCTATGATTATATAAATATATAATAAATCTGAATCCATAAATATATACACATACATATACATATATACATATACATAGATATATATATACATACATACATACATTCACACATACATACATACATGCATTCCTATATACGTATGCATTATATCTATACAAGCGCGTATGCATGCAGGTATCTGGGTAGATTACGTAATATTCGGATTGCAGTAAATATCTAAATATATTATTCTATGTTGAATTCATGTTTCATTACTCCTATTATCCCTTCGTACTCTGTCTTATGTTATTGTAGGAAGTTGGGCTAAAATCAATTTATCAATGGATTTGTATAGTATCAAAGTATATTGAACTCTGTTCCTTGTTTCTGCATATGTTCATATATACATGCGTTTGTATATGGATAGATTTTCAAACAATCACACAACCCACACTACACACACATATACATGTGTTTCTATGTGAGAGGATATATTGTGTACTATATATGTGTGTGCGTGTGTGTGTGTGTGTATTTATTTATTTGCTGTCGCATACGTTTATAAGTGTTTGTCTGTGTATGTGTATATATATATATATATATACATGTATATGTATATATATGTATGTATATATACACATATACATATATATATAAATATATAGATATAGATATGCATATATGTACATATATATGTATGTATAAATATATATGTGTGTGTTTATAT
>NC_068999.1:7219615-7222345 GCF_001194135.2 Octopus bimaculoides | reverse complement strand
ATATATATATATAAAAGTATGTATATACATAATCCTTTATCTCTTTCCTCTATATATCTCTCACTTTATATCTGTCTTTCTTATATATGCGTATATGTATGTGTATATATGTGTGTAGACATGTATATGTGTGTGTATGTATGTCTTTATAATTCTCCCTTTATCTCTTATACATATAAGTATATATGTATAATTCTTTGCATCTCATATATATATATATATATGCATATTTCTATACCGCCAATGCATATCTATACACACACACGCTCTCTCTCTCTCTTTCTTACTGTATATCTTTCTCCCTCTCTTTCTCTCTCTCTCTCTCTCTCTCTCTCTCTCTCTCTCTCTCTCTCTCTCTCTCTCTCTCTCTCTCTCTCTCTCTCTCTCTCTCTCTGTATAAGCATGTATGTATGCCTGTGTAGGATGATCATCAATGGATAAAATGCTCAGATAAACAGGTTTCATCACATGCATCGAGGTCATGTTTGAAATACAACAAAAGAATGTTGTCTTTTCAAGTACGACAAGAACGCATCGAATGAAACATTGCCATCAGATGATTTCTGATCGCTGAAGGTACGGCGATAATGCAGGGCAGGTGAGACCAGCGTTTGAAATCTAAGTATAAGTAGCAGATACCCGATAGTTCAGTGTAGAAAGCAACAAGGGCTGTATAGCGATCCTTTACAGATTATAATCCGATAAAATCCGCCATTTCTTTGGCTATTTCAGCTGAAATATTTAGAGTTATATCCAGTATTTTCAGAGTTTCATTCCAACTAAATTTCAGTTTTATTCCAACTAATCCGTTCGCCTGTGCATTCATACGTCTTTTTCCTTTCTGCATTTACTATACATTTTTTCACTTATTAAGTAACGCAATGCACGCTGGTTTTTATTAACAGTAAGTTATTTATTTATATATATATATATATATATATATATATATATATATATATATATATACATAAGCAGGAATATACATACATACATACATACATACATACATTGTAATATACGTGGCGGATCTTACATCGGTTGCACTAACCGCAAGACATTCGCGTCCTCATTAATGAGCACATTTATTCAAAAGTCTTTTCTGCCATAAATTCTAAAGTAATGTCAAGACAAAGTGATCATAATTACTGTTAAAGCCATAGAAAGGAATACTGGAAATTTTAGGATTGAAGAAGCAATCCTAATTAAGACAAACAAATTAATCCGTCTGTTCTCAGCAGATATTATCTAAGCTACTCTAATTTAACTCAACTAATAGGCATGTTCAGTGGCTTCTCCTCCAGAATTCTGTTTTTTACAAAATAACTAATTAGTTATTTTAATTTGTGCAGATAGACTTGTCTCTTCGTCTGTTATCTTGAAAACAGATTTGTAAAGCAATGATAACCGCATACAAGATAAACAATATGTGTGGCCATGTATGTATGTATTTGTGCGGAAACCTTTATTTTTGCTTCAGTTTGCTCTTTATTTTTAAACTTGCATTGATGCGGATTGTTTTAGAAACAGAAGGAAAATCTTACTCAGTTTCACGATGCTTCATATTATCTGTGTGAATGTCTGTGTAGTATGTGCGTGCGTGCGTGTGTCTGTAAATATATGTGTAAATACACATATATTTACACGCGACATATAATACCACGACATATAATCACAATTTCAAATCTGTAATCAATGGCCAATACTAAGATATAGAAAAGATTCAAGATGGATTTCAACAAGAAACAGGTTTTTTCTTTCTGCAGATTAGGATCGCGCTTATTTCCAGTATCATACAACGTTCTCCATTACAAACCAATTGATTAAAGTCTAGAATCACCACGGCTCTCATATTCATCTATCATAATTATTAATCGCAGTTTTCTCATCCCGTACTTGTACTCAATTGTGACACCATTTCTCTGTTGCTTTCATATAACGTCATACGACATTATTCACAAATTCTGACGAACATATAATAGTCAACAGGTCTCTTGCAGAGAATTCCCTAAGAACTTCGTAATAGCTACAGACATTAAATATGTGAACTCTTTATATCTTCCTCATATTCATTAATTTCGAATTCAAATTAATAATCCCACCTCTTGTTGCGAGGGGATAGCTTCCTCTCTCTTATTTACAGCCATAATCAGAGGATGTCACAAGTATGTATACACACGTGCGTATGTAAGTATGTGTATGTGCTTAGGTGTGTGTGTGTGTGTGTGTGTGTGTGCGTGTGTGCGCGCGCGCGTTCATACGTGTGTGTGCTCGAATTACTAAACAACAGAATAAAGTGCGAAATTGTTCATTTAATGCATCTTTGTACGTGTTTCAGTGATATTTATAGCATCGTCACCTTAGATTAAGAAGATTCGTTTTACGTAATTATTACGACACTGAATCGCATGTAATGATGCGATGGGCAAATAATTTCACGCGAAATTATCCTGCCTTATTTTTTTTCATCCAGGTCCTATGACTTTTATATGCAATAAGCCTGTAACATAGAATTCTTTGTGCAATAACACGGATTTTCTTTCCAGCCATCTGTTTCAGAGGTTTAATACAAAATAAGGAGTTCTATTTTAGTGGTCATATGTCGTGCACATTGATAAGCACTTTGCAAGCATCAGATAGATAGATAGATAGATAGATAGATAGATAGATAGATAGATAGATAGATAGATAGATAGATATGTGTGTATATATATAGATATGTGTGTATATATG
>NC_068999.1:7218648-7219279 GCF_001194135.2 Octopus bimaculoides | reverse complement strand
GGACTTCAGTTTGAACAAGTTTCCTGATGTTTCATATTTAGATGCTTTTATTAAATTCATTCAGTTGTTAAACATAAATAAATCTTGGAATTAAATGGTTTCGATTTACTGTCAGGTGACTTTTAGCCAACCCTGTATATCTGTGTCTGTGTGTATGCGTGTAAGTATATATATATATCCTACCAATTTATCAACCACTATTATGACTCTCTTATTCTATTATGTTTATGCTGTATGGTATTAATTACTCCTATTTTCATTCGATACTGATTCTCTTCTACTTCATTAAGTTGGTTCCTCTTAGGAAGTGACTTAATGAATCAACCTAACTTAATGGCTCAACCAGATAGTTTAAGTGATATTTTCTGTTTTTGCTTTCCGGTTATATTCTTATCACGCCATATTTCAAATAATTATGACCAGAATTTCTCTTTCTACATTTAACAACACGGATAAACAACAGCACTTAAAGAAAACTATATCAAGAATGGTTGCGATATATAACATATATAACATATATCGTGACCATTCAATTCAGATTAATTAATTCAATTCACCATACTCAAAACCCTAGGCATATATACTCTGTGTGTGTGTGTGTGTGTGTGTGTGTGTGTGTGTGTGTGTGTGT
>NC_068999.1:7216147-7217433 GCF_001194135.2 Octopus bimaculoides | reverse complement strand
GTAGTTATTCTATCGGTCACTTTTGCCGAACCGCTAAGTTACGGGGACGTAAACACACCAACATCGGTTGTCAAGCGATGGTAGGGGACAAACACACACACACACAAACATATACATATATATATTTATATATATATATATATATATATATATATACGACGGGCTTCTTCCAGTTTCCCTCTGCCAAATCCCCTCACAAGGCTTTGGTCGGCCCGAGGCTATAGCAGAAGACACTTGCCCAAGATGCCATGCAGTGGGACTGAACCTAGAACCATGTGATTGGTAAGCAAGCTACTTACCACACAGCCACTCATTTTAAACACACACGCATCATTAATTGCTTTTTCAACAGATTACTGACACATCACAATTTACGCTTCTTTATCAATAACCAGATTTACGAAACATCGAAAACTTCCTTCTTTCTCTTCTATGAGAGCTAAACACTTCTGCTAAACAAGTAATTTGTTTAAATGCTTTTTTGCTAACATATCCTACTACCATTTAAATAGTATTGATATCGTTTAGTTTTCGATCATACAAAAATACGTAGTCTCTAATTTGTCATTTTTAATGTTGATTTTTTTTTTTTGTGTGTGTAATTTTGTTTTGTTTTGCATTAATGTCATAATATCTTTTAAAAATTCAGAATAACTGCTCCTCTCCACTTAGCGTCGTCATCCATAATTGTTCCGAGTTGTTTCTTAACTACTTCACTCCGATGATTCGTAAGACGAAACTATATATCTGTCATAAGTAATTTAAATTTTACCACCAACAGAAATTTATACGTTATACAGTACTTCCTTACAAACTTTTATTGCCTTTTTTTTATTCATTTATTTATTGAAATCTATCATTGAGTGTTTTAACTAGTTGACATTATATCTACGTATGTGTGGACGTGCATCTGTGTGCGCATGTCTATGTACATATACTGACAAATTTATTTGCACGAGTGCTTGACATTGATTTCAGTTTGTATATTGATCTTATATTTACATTTTATCGTTCATTTAATAGTCTCAAATATATCACTATAGACAAGATAAAATGGCTAAGCTAAAGGTAAAAACTGATCCTTGTTGAATCAAAATATATTCCAAACAGATTTTTTCTTTCTCCTTCTTTCTCTACATCCTGTCCCAATTCTTCAATTTCTCTGATGAAGGACTATCATCTAAAACGTCCAAGATACTTTCCCTTCATTTTAAGCGTTAGACTAATAGATCCGTTAAGCCTTGTTGCTCTCATGCTGTCTTCTTTTTTGTGCTCTTTGCCTAATA
>NC_068999.1:7215197-7216137 GCF_001194135.2 Octopus bimaculoides | reverse complement strand
TAATTTAAATACGTTAATAGTTACCAGAGGTAGCAAAATTACACTAAAAAAAACAAGATATCCCAGCCGTTTACAGGTTGATATACCAAGTTAAAGTGATACATTTTGAGAAGATATGGATAATAATAAATGGAGCAAAACGCATGTCAATGAAAGTTCCTTTAATAAGAGGAAGAGAAATAAATGAGGAACCCCAACAGCTCTTTCTTCTTTGTGAAAGTACTATCATTTTATTTCGAAACATATATGTAGGAATTAAAGGAACTTTCATTGACATGCGTTTTGCTCCATTTATTATTATCTATATATATATGTGTGTGTGTGTGTGTGTCTGTGTGTGTGTGTGTGTGTGTGTGTGTGTGTGCGTGTGTGTGTTTGTGTGTGTGTGTATGTACCTATACATAATTCATTTTTATTCCATACTCTCAATGCTGTTTGACACTGGCACGAACCAGAAATAAAATCATGGAATTTTTCAGCATCTCTTTTACTAATAATAACTTGCAACGTTTTATGAATGGTTCTAAATGCTATTCACTTGCAGAGAAAAATGTCTACTAAATATGTATTTATAACATGACAACCCAAAAAATATACCAGACTTGCACAGAACCAGATATTAATGATGGTCAAAGATTTCCAAAGTCCACATAATGCCATTATTGAATGACATTATAATGCAACTTTTCAGGTTCTGCAATATAATGCTTGCTCTTTGCTCCCTCCATCAGTATATTCCTTAAGTATTTTATGCCAAACTGCTTTCTTTTTGTTTGTTAGTACTGCACGTAATCCGAAAGGTGAACAGGTCTGAATGCAAAATTCATTTATTCTTTTACTTGTTTCAGTCATTTGAATGCGGCCATGCTGGAGGACTGCCTTTAGTCGTGCAAATCGCCCCCAGGACTTATTCTTTGTAAACCTAGTACTTGTTTTATCA
>NC_068999.1:7209475-7214940 GCF_001194135.2 Octopus bimaculoides | reverse complement strand
ATATATATATATATATACGACGGGCTTCTTTCAGTTTCTGTCTAACACATCCACTCACAAGGTTTTGGTCGGCCTGAAGCTATAATAGAAGACACTTGCCTAAGGTGCCACGCAATGGGAATGAACCCGGAACCATGTGGCTGGTAAGCAAGCTACTTACAACACAGCCACTCCAGCAACTATAAAACAGGCCGTGCCTGTTCATGGAATCCCTTTTTATGAAACTATTTACTAAAACTATTTTGTAACGATAACGCTCTATTAAAATCATTTTTAGCTCATATTCGAGTAAAATGGCGAATTCAACCAATTAATTTCTTGTGGCACTACAGAGATTATCATTTTCACGTATCAAACGCATATCAAAATGCAACAGAACCAAATAAGAAAAATGATCTAATATTTCCGCTAACAGTGTATATATCGCTGGCAGTTTGTCAAATTCTATAATAACATATTTGATCTTTGTCTCTTCACAAATATACTTTTTATGTGTTATTATCCAAATACTTTCTTACTAAATCAATGTATGCACTTGAAATAACTTTAGATTTAAATAAAGATGTGAAAAATAAAGATGTGTATATATCGTTTATTAAGCTAATAACGTAGAATGCTACAAGTATTTTCCCCCCAGAGGATTTTCTGTTTAGAGATTTTTTTGACATATTCAAAACACATGTGGTTCTGAAAGGCGTAGGCAGACCATCAGACGTCGTTGTTTAGATTTAGTTTCGCCTCCTCAATAACGGATATCTTCGGTTATTCCGAGTTGTGTTCCTGTGTAGAAAATAGCAAAAACAAACATATGCTGCGTTGTGCGGAAGCTGTCTAGGCTTCCTTTGAATCGATACGCTCACTGGAAACAGCATTAGATTAAAATGAATAGGCGTATATGAGTATATCATATACGTGTACACAAACGAAGAAAAAAACTAGATATGTTTTTTTTTTTAATATTTGTTCCGGAAAAATTTCAGTTTAGAGATTTTGTGTGTGAAATCACAGTTCGATTGATATGACGTCGGTGGCTCATCAGGCATCTACTTGATTACGCCTCATCAGTGATGGACAGCGTTACCCCAAATCATTCAGAATTATGATGGAACTTCTGTCTGCAAATAGAAATCAGCAAAGAAAACATTTGCTAATCTGTAAGGGAGTTGGCCAGGCATATGTTGAATCGATGTGTGCCCTTGAAATAGTATTAGATTAAAATAAATCGTTTATTATATATATAGGTTTCATCAATTTTCAACCAGATGGAACTTTTCAGTACTTTTCATACATGATGGTACTAATCTGTTTCCAGACTAGTGTTTATGGTGGAATTAATGTCTGTTTATCATAAATGAAGCGTGACTGCTTCGACCATGACTCAAAAGTTCATTCCGACACTCGGTCTATCAGCATTCTCCATTATTCTGCCACACTCGTTCAAAGATAGTCCAGTTTATATTTTCCCCTTTTTAAAGCATTCTGTCATTGAAAGCTCTCACGGTGACATATTTCGAACAAAAGCAATGAATGACTGAGTGGATGTTCATCCCTGAGCAGGCGAAACCAAGTTGAAACGTCGGTGTCTGGTGGTGTGCCGACGTTGTGTCGAGCGAGCTGTGATTTTTACAAACACTGTCTCTAAACAGAAGTCTAATCAGACAAATAAAACATATATTAAACCGATCGATGTCCAGTGTAGATGTAAATACTGAGCGAATGTTTTTTTTTCTCTGAAAATGAGGTCGATATTTTCTCCAAAAATATAATCTTATTAACAACTTATTTCAGACATTTAAGCATTTATTCTCAATAAAGAATTACCAATTAAGAAATCCTCAAGTGGCACTGTCCTTTCTTCAAAATATACTGGTGGAAGACTGTAGATTCCAGCGCTAAGGGTAAACAAATAAAGAAAACCACTTGCCAATTAATTCTACAGCCTAACCATTGCTTGCAGTGATCATTTCTATCACATCGTGATAATTCTTTTCAGTTGAATGGATTGAGTCGTTGACAGTCAAATGATTTCGACTTGAATACAATACAGCCCCGAGAAACAATATACGCGCATTCTGATCAACATTTTGTCACATTATCGTCTGTAGTAACATCATCGCTTAGTTTAATTTAATTAGGGAGTTCCATAAATCAGAGTTCCTTAAAACTGTTACTGGCAAAAAAGATAACGGCCTGCCAAAAAAAAATTCTAGAACACGGCGAAATAAGGTTCCTGTTAATAAAACTTAATAAAAATGAATTTCCGTTTTTAAAAATACGCTATTCACTATTTTCTAAATAATAAATCATTTTATGATGTTGTCATTGTATAGGAATGCATTTTCTAAAACAGTTTTTTTTTTTATTTCACTTAATGCTTTATTTAAATTGAAACAGCAGAGGTTGTACATAAAATATTTTTATAGCTTACACATTTTTTTTAAAAATCGTATGAGGGTTCCATAACAAAATATGTTTGGAAAACATATCGATTAATCATTGATCTTTGGATGCCATATCGCCTCCATTGAATGCAAAAAGGAGAGCCAACTTGAAAGAACATATCTCTCTTCAAACACACAAGAGTTATTGGACTCGGTGTCATTTCAAGAGCCCACATTAATTCAGTTCTAGCCTGGGTAGGTTTTGCACAAATGTGTAAATATTTTGTTTACCGTTTTCGATATCGGATAAAGCATTTTCGGTATCGCTCGGAATATCCCGGGTATTCGTTCCTGAGGAGGCCAAATCATGTCGAAACATCGTGTCCAGCGATCCACCGACGTTCAAATCGAATCTCAGTTTCTAACCCACAAGTGACTTCGAGAAACTTTCTCTGTGACAAAATATTACAGCTTATATACATAGCTTTTTCACAAATCTGTAAATGTTTTGTTTACCGATTTCTGTATCGAAACAAGCATTTTCAGTTTAGCTTAGAAAACCCGGAGTATTCGTTACTGACGAGACCGAATTATATCGAAACAGTGTGTCCTGGTATTCTATTGACGCTCTGAGCGAAGCCGTGTGTCTTTAACACACAAATCCTTTTGAGAAGTTTTTCTAAGACAAAATATCACTGCTAGTGCCGTATCGAGTTTCTATACATATTATTAATGTTATACAAAGCCTTATATAATAGCTCATACGCCAATCTCACAGTTATGTCGTCAGTCGTTTTTTATACTGTAGCATGTGTTTATAACTAACTAGAACTAGACAGATTGAATCATTTGTCTTAAACATAAACATGGCTTATTGCTTGAGATAGGACTCGAACTGACATTTCCTGTGGTTGTTTGGCAGTATATTGACTGGGTAAAACACTCGTTCAGTAAAATATTTGCAAGTTTACAAGAAAGTCAACACGATCACTTAACGAAATCATCATATAACGAAGATTAAAACTAGTAGGTCACGTATCCCGACGACCAGAACAATGCTATTCCAAAACAGTCTTCACTGGATGGAAATATAGCGGAAGACCGAAAACTGCATGACACAGAACATTCACAACTGATATGAGAGATGCCAATATAACACGACCAGATGCAGAGAAAAATGTAGCCAACGGAAACGAGTGGCATCGACTTGCTGTCTAATGTGCTCAGGAGTACAGCAGGAATTGGAATTGAACTCAAATCAGTTGATTTGACACATTTTACAGTGATATGATTTCATCAAGGATATAACATATTATCTGTAATGCGATACAAAATGTATGACATCTCCCGTGAATATCTGACGTTATATCAACTGGACATTCGGCGCTTTTGCGAATAGTTTATGGCAAAAAGTAAAGAACAAACGAGCCGCAATTTATCAACAGAAAAGCCAGCTTGGATACAAAAAAAATCACTATCTTTCACATCTTATCTTTTATTTGTTTCAATCATTGGACTTCGGCCATGCTAGGGCACCGCCGAACAAATTGACCCTAGTATTTATTTTTTCAACCTGGTATTTATTCTATCGGTCTTTTATGCACTGCTAAGTTACGAGAGACATAAACAAACCAGCAACAGCTTATAGCGGTTGGGGGACAAAGACAATCACAGAAATACACACACACACGTACATGCATACATATACAAACACACATATATATATAAATATGAATATACGACGAACTTCCACACAGTTGCCGTTTCCCAAATTTACTCCTTGACCAGGAGCCGACCAAGGAATTAAATGCAAGACACTTGCCCAAGGTGCCACATAGTGGGATCGAACCTGAAACAACCACGATACAAAGCGAGTTCCATAACAACACAACCGCTATTGCACCTATGTTAAAAGATTAAAGGTAGATAAATTTCTGAACTTACCTTAACAGGTACACAGATTAAGATAACCAGCAGATCGGCAGAAGACAGGCTGAGCAGAAAGACATTTGTAATGTTCCTCATGTGACGGTACTTCAGAATGGTAAATATAACCAGGAAGTTGCCAAACAGACCGAACACGTAGACCAGTCCGTATATAAGAGAGACAGGAATCAACTCCTTCAGTGGTAAATGGTTAACAGAAGTATTATAGTCGTAAATGTAGATATAATCCTCGCTATCATTGCTCTTATCCTCTATTTCCAGTGGTTCCGTGCTTAAGCTTGGCAACACCGAAGAGGTGGTTGTACTAACGTTTAAGAATATCATGCTCTTTTCTTTGGTGAGTTTGTAGTTTCGCCTCTTTAAATCCAAACAAAAGTTGCAGTTATATGAATTGTGATAGCGGTGTTAGCAGTTATGTTGTCTTCGACGACTTTTCAATATTTCGTTAGATTCTCTGCTTAACAACAGGAAACTTTAGACTTGTAAGTTGTTAGTAGTTTTGTTTTATTTAAGTTCCAACAAATTGATTTATTAACTTGACTGATTAGTTGATTTATGTATTTAAGCATTTATTGATTGATCGACCAATTAACAAAAAAATGGAAAAAAATGAAAATATGTAAACCGAAACTTGAAAAACAAAATGATCGCCAATACTTGAGTTATTCCTTGTATACCAACAACATCACCACGAAATGTCTATATTTACACTTGGAACAAATTCATAATTAATAGTTGAGTGAATTATCTAATAATAACAAAAATAATATCAGAAAGAAAAATGGCCGTAACCGAAACATTTTCTGTGACACGATTCTATATTTGGAAGAATATGTCTACAGAATTTTTTTTATTTCTTTTTTTTTTTTTTGGTTGGGAAGAAAAAGAGAAAAAACACTGGACAAATTTTGTTTGCTTGTAATTTGTATTCTCTTTGATTGCTGTTGATTTTTTCAGATTAATCCATGAGATCTGGAATAAATAAAATAAATAAATAAAAAATAATAATAATAATAATAATAATAATGATAATAATAATAATAATAATGATGATGATGATAATAATGATGATAATAATAATAATAATAATAATAATAATAATAATAATAATAATAATAATAATAATAATAATAATAA
>NC_068999.1:7208506-7209277 GCF_001194135.2 Octopus bimaculoides | reverse complement strand
GGTGGTGGTGGTGGTGGTTAAAAGCAATGAGGAGGCTCTTTGACACCTAAGGCGATTAGTTGTAGCCCGCTATCAAGGTAGAAAAGAAACCGGGTTTACAAAACCATCCATCCTGAGTGAAAAGTAAGAAGAAGAAGAAGAAGAAGATGATGATGATGATGATGATGATGATGATGATGATGATGACGAAATCCAAAATGTTCCCCTTCATCATTTTTTCGTATATTTTACTATTATTCTTGATCGCTGTATTTCTTTCACAATTCTCTCAGTCCACCCATCCTTAAGCTTTTTCGAATTACGCAACCTACTTGATTAAAGATTTTAACAAAATATCATTTATCATTTTTAAGTTGATAGGTTTCGCAAGAAATAGAACTTTTACTTTAGCTTATATTTATAGATTCTTTTCTTTTTATTTTATTTCATTTTTTATTTTATTTTATTTTAAATTTATTGTTCGCTTCATTCTTTATTTCCGAAAAATGCAATGTTTCATAATGCTTATTACACAAAAGAAGTATGACATTCCAGTTTGAAAAGAGCAGGAAAAAAATAGCATTAAAGAGGGAAAGAAACGGTAGAATGGTATATGGATACATATGTATATATGTATGTGCGTGTGTGTGTGTGTGTGTGTACGTATGTATGTATGCATGTGTGTGTATGTATTGATAGATACATAGATATAGATATATCTGTGTATGTGTCTATATATATGTATATATATATATATACATATACATATATATATATATATATATATATATA
>NC_068999.1:7204026-7207961 GCF_001194135.2 Octopus bimaculoides | reverse complement strand
TATATATATATATATATATATATATATATATATACATGTCTGCATGTTTGTGCGTGCGCCTGTGTGTGTATCTTCGTGTGTGCGTGTCTGCGTGTGTGCGTGTCTCTTTGTGTGTGTGCGTGCGTGTGTGTGTGCGTGCGTGTGTGTGTGTGTAAATGTAACAATTGTATTCCATAAAATCTGGATCGTTCATTCTCTGAACAAACGCTGATGACTTGAAGAGTTTATGTATATTTTCTCTATTCATATATTTTGTATAACACACTCACGCCAACATATTCTCTCTCTCCCTCCCTCTCTCCCTCTCTCTCCCTCTCTCTCTCTCTCTCTTGATATAATTCGCTTTCTTCAGAGATTCAGCTGAGGCGATGGAAATTACGTAATTTTACAATTGTATGTGCGCATGCGTGTATGCTATGTCTCCGTTTCTCGTACGTGTTTATGTGTTTATGATATCTTTTCTGTGCGTCTAATAACACTATCCGTATCACGTCCTCGCGTTGTTGTTTTTTGTTATTGTTTTTTGTCTTTTTTTTTTAACTGATATATATATATATATATATACATGCATAGTTCATGGTCCCTTCATCGAATTTTTGCTTCGAAGCCATTGCACAGCACCTTCGGTGAGGTTCTTTCATCGCAAACCGAGAGTCCGAAACTGGGTTTCGTTAATTCCAAACAGCTTTTGCCACCTCGAAGCGTTAAGTCAAACAAATCGACCCCAAGAACTCATTTTCATAAGCCTGGCAATTATTTTATCGGTCTCTTTTTGTCGAACCGCTAAGTTATGTGGAAGTAAACAAACCAACGCCGATTGTCAAGCAGTGATGAGAAACAAACAGAAACACAGAATAAACACATAGATATTTATACATACATTGTGTGTGTGTCTATATATGTGTGCTTGTGTGTGTATGTGAATGTGTATATATAAATGTGTATGTATGTATGCATGAATTGTATGTTTGTATGTCATTATTCAGTTTATTTCAATATTTCTTGCCAATAAAGAAAGAGCCGGTTTCTAACCTAAATCCAAGTTTCCTTCATTGGAATTTCAACACCAATAACAGGGTATTTTTGTTTGTATGTATGTATGTATGTATGTATGTATGTATGTATGTATGTATGTATTGGAAAGTTGGCAGAGATGGACAGCAAAGTAATCTACAGAAAAAATGGAAACACATCACAAAAGGACGTACACCAATCTAATCCCTTCAACAGCCGCCAACCGAAAATTACTGCAATTTCGACACACGGTTGTAATACACACCATCACACCGAGTGACTGCGTTTGAGCATTGAGATAAACCGACAAGCAAACATCAGCAGACTACTCAGTCACTTGCAGTCAATGAAGGAAACGGCACCGTTGGATGAACAACTGGAATATTAGTCGTCAAAACCTCTGTCAAATACATCATTAGAGAAAATGACACTAGAATTTCGTCCATATTAATATAGCTTTCTCTCTCTCCCGCTCTCTCTTTCTCTCTCACTCTCTTTCTCTCTCACTCTCTTTCTCTCTCACTCTCTTTCTCTCTCACTCTCTTTCTCTTTCTCAAACACACACACATACACACACTGTTACAAACTGGAAAAGTTAATCCACACATTGAAATGATGTGTCAATTTCTCATTGCAGATGAAATTAATGTTATAAACGTATTTTTTTCCGCGCCTCTTCTTCAATGAATGAATCAGTAATTTACAAACAGCTCAGATAAATGAAGTTACATGATGAAGAAACATACACTGCAATCCTTCCTTGCTTCTTCCTTCCACCGATCGAATTAGCTAATCCTGAGTGAATCAGTTCTAGGCAGATTATAATGATATGCTCTCTTTCAACACAGAATTTTCTAATGAAGTTACATCCCATGATTAATCCAACTTTGAATCCACAGACAACATTCCTGAAGCTTTGAGCTGAGATTTATGGGGTACATGGAAAGGGAGAGAGACAATGGGAGAGAAAGGGAGAGAGGGAGAGAAAAGAACAATGATAAAAGGGGACAATGAGTAGGAAAGATAATGAGTGAGACGGAGACTGTGAGGGAGAGAAGCACAATGAAAGTGAGAGGTACAAAGAATGTAAGAGACAATGGGAGAGAGAGAGAGAGAGAGAGAGAGAGAGAGACAGACAGACAGACAGACAGACAGAGAAAGAGAGAAAGTGAATGAAAAGAGAAAGTAAGTGAGAGTGAGGTAGAAGAAAAACGGGAGAGAGAGAGATAACTGAGAGAGAGAAGAGCAATGAGAGAGATAGTATGAGAACAATAAAAGGGAATTATGTGTGCTTGTGAGAAAGAGAGATAAAGTGAGAGATGAGTTTGTGAACGACTGAGAAACATTCTAAGGAAAAGAAAAAATGTGAGAGGAAAGTTTAATGCGAATCCAAGAATTTTTGAAACCAAACTCTAGGACAGAACCCAACCTTGGGTTTACCTTTATGCGTCAAAGCGATCACTTGTTTGTCTTCACTTAACTTTTCTTTGATATTTCAAGTATGAATGCTCACACTTAGGCTACGAATGAACTGATGATGTAAGAATTAATTCTTCTGAGTCTTTACCTTCATTTCTTTTACGTCACAAATCATGTGAAATTTACGCCTAAACGGAATTGTTTTTACAAGGCTCACAGTTGGCCAACTATCGAAATCGGTTGAAGGACTCAAGTACGCTAGCATCTAAATGTGCAGACCCTAAACTTCCAGACCTGCATGGTTTCGTCAATCCTGTGAAATCAGAAGACTCGAAAATCACGTCTATTTTCGAGACTGAATCCTACATACGTAGACAACGGTTCCAGTTGATCCGATCGGTGGAATAGCTTGTTCGTGAAATTAACGAGCAAGTGGCTGAATACTCCACAGACACGTGTACACTTAATATAGTTCTCAGAGAGATCCAGCGTGACACAGAATTTGACAAGGCTGGCCCTTTTTTTTAAAATACAGGTACTACTCATTTTCGCCAGCTGAGTGACTGGAGCAACATGACATAAAGTGTCTTGCTGAAGGACAGAGTGCGCCGCCAGGAATTGAACTCACGACCTTACGATCGTGAGTCGAATACCCTAACCACTAAGCCACGCGCATTCACAATATTATATATGCACACATATATACATATATACATATATACACACACACGACTTATAGGACAAAAAGAAATAACATTCACCGTAGTACTCCAGCGTGGCCACAGTCCAACGACTACGACAATTAAAATGATAATAGAATAAACGAAAAAATTATATAATTATGCAATTCACTGTTTACTCAACTGTCAGATTAATTTAATAACTTAATTACTAATTTATTTTATTTTCCATTTGGTTAATCATTAATTAAATCACACGTGCAATCAATTACTTATTCAATCAATATACCTCATAGGCATTTTTCCGAAACGCACGGAGTTCACCCCACCTTCGCCCCTTCTGCAAGTAACACCGCTATGCATCACTGCATGTGTTAGACATACACCACGTATAACAACGTATTGCCTCCGCCTTAGCGAAAGCGGAGGTATGGTTTTCAGCCATGTTTGTTTGCTTGTTTGTTTGTCCGTGGAAAAGATATATCAAGAACCGCGGGATGGATTCGCATGAAACTTTCAGGGATGTTTGGCCTCATGACTGGCACGAACTGATTAGATTTGGGGCGGTATTAGCGATAATTAGATAATGGCGGTATTAGCGATAATTACACCACAGCTGGAAATTGATTGTTCATGTGAGAAGGAGATAACCTATCTTTTACCCTCATAGCCGACAGGTGGCGTGACTGAAAGAGGACGACACAACCGGAAACCGAAGACCAGCACCAAAGGGAGATAATCCCCATTGTTTTTTACCTGTATCAATTCCCCCTCCATATTTTAAAGAGGCCATAGGCCATCAGGTCTTAGGATCTGAAGATA
>NC_068999.1:7198616-7201994 GCF_001194135.2 Octopus bimaculoides | reverse complement strand
TATACATATATATATGTATGTATGTATGTATCTATTGTATGCATATATGTATGTATACTGTTTAGTAAAATCAACAAAGAAGGTAGTGATCTTGCCGCGGGGAGAGGAAAATCCACCGGTCAGTTTCTTCCGGGGAAAAATTGGCAGGAAAGAAGTTTGAGACACTAGAGTTTTACATCATATAAGTATTACTAATTTTTCTTTCTCTCTATTTATCATCTATCTATCTTTCTTCATACATACATACATACATACATACATACATACATACATACACACATACATACGTCTACATACGCACACATACACTGTTAATAGAATTTATGGTAATGTACCAGAACCCTGGGTTTCATGCTGACAAGTGTCAACAACAATGGCGGAGCGTCATTTGTAATTTTAATTCTAACTGAATAAGTGCCAGCATGAATTATCGGGTTCTAGAATATTAACATAAATTACATTAAAAAGAATTGTTTATCCAAGTTATCACTGTTATGTATATATTCTTCCAGTTCGTTACTAATGCTCGTGTGTGTGTGTGTGTGTGTGTGTGTGTGTGTGTGTGTGTGTGTGTGTTTGTGTGTGTGTGTGTGCGTGTGTTTATATATATTTATTCATGTAAGTATATCTACCTACTAATCTTTCTCTGTAGGAAATATAAAGAATTATTCTCGTACATTATTTTATATTGTAATTTATTACGTATAGCGGATCATCGGTTTGCGAGTTTAGTCATTTCTAGAAGGATGTTCGTCATCCGAAATGTTCGTAAACCGAAACTAGTTTTACCATAGTAAATTCAAGATAAGGTACGGCAAGTTCGAGCAGGGATGAAAGCTAGACGGCAACTGAGGCTCTCTTGCGGGTATTCCCAGCTTGTCGCTAACCGTTGTTCGTTACTCGAGGCACCGTTCGTCACCTGAGACGTTTCATGTTCGAAAATTGTTCGTAAACCGATTTGTTCGTGATAAGAGGCATTTTTAAACAGCGGTTTCACTGTATTTGTCTTATATTTTAAATGATAATGTACGTATCAAACGTATCTATATTTTAAACGAAATCTATCTGTCTAAAAACGCACACATGTATACACTCCTGTGTGTGCGTGCGTGTGCGTTTGTGTATGTGTTTGTGTGTGTGTGTGTGGAGACAGAATAAGAGCTATATATATTTATATCTAACTATCTATACTTATGTATGTGCGCATATGAGTACGCATGTGTGTATATATGTGTATATGAGTCTGTATGCGTGTGTATGCGTGTGCGTATGCGTGCCTTGCATACTTCATGAATATTAAACAGGATTCTATTCTCAGACGAAGATTGCAGAGAGCTGGTCACTAACCCCCAACAGCGCTCACCAATCTTAGTTCTTCAGTAACGTATGCCTAAACATGAGTCCAGACAGACATCAGCACTTAAAAAGATTGATTTTGCCTGTCTCCTCTAATTGTTTAATAAAGTAACTTTGCTTAACACGTTTGATTAATTCTAATATATAACAACATTTATTTATTTATTGTCTTTGATTCTTTCGTCTCTGTTTTGTTTTTTGTTTTTTCAATTTTGAAAACAATTAAAAATAATGCATTTACTTCGTTGATAACTTTTTTCACAGCATGAATCGAATTAATTAGCGCTTCAAACGGTAGTCATTTCCAAAATGGTTCGACCATTTAACCCCTGGGATACTTTCTAGCTCGCTTTTTGTTTTGTTGGTTTATTTGTTTTTGTTTTTTTTCTTTTCGCTGTTATTACCGATTTTGTTTTTCGAATTGTCCATCGTCTACGTTTTGTAGTTGCTTGGAAAAATAAAAAAGTAAATGAATAAAGATTTACCCTATGTTATTTATTTCAAATTTCTTTAGGTTATCTGTTCTCCAGCAGGAAATATTATATTGTGAATGGAAGTTTAAAATTTGTATTAGACATTTTAATCACCAGCTCGAACAATATACAACGAAACAGGCTGTAAGACAGCGGTAGAGAGATCATACATCTACCACTGGCTGCGTGTACATGTTAAACATAATGTCAGTGAATTTATGAAATAAAAAGTAGCGGAAGCCATTAAACAAATGATATTTATAACAACAGTTTGTCGTAATGTTTATTGAAGCTGTAACGATTAGTCCACAATTATACACGTCTGTTAATCCTTTAATTCTGTAATCCGGTAATCAGATGGCTATGCAGTTAAGAAGCTCATTTTCCAACAACAGGGTTTCAGGTTCGGTCCCACTGCGTAGAAACTTGGGTAACTGTCTTCTACTGCATCCCGAGCTGACCAATGCCTTGTGAATGAACTTGTTAGACGGAAATTGTGCAGAAGCTCGTCGTATATATGCTTGCGTGTGTGTATGTGTGTGCATGCTTGTCTTTGTGTTTGACATATATATATATATATATATATATATATATATATATATATATATATATATATATATATATATATATGTATAAGAATAAAAGATCTTAGACTTGTACTAAAGAAACTTTTTTCTAATTTTTAAGAATTAAAAATTGAAATTTAAAATTTTTTTATTTTGGTGTTTAAATTTTTTTAATTCACTTTTTGCTACTTTTTTTAGTCGTTTCAACAGACTTCTTCCAGTTCTATGATCTAGAAGACGAAGAAGAAAAAAATGAACGAAATGGGAAGAAAAGAAAATAGAGAAAAGAAAGAAGTAGATAAAAGAAGAAAGGAGAAGAAGAGAGAAAAAATATTACGCTCTAAATTGAACATTCATTGCTAGATTTCCTTTTCTTAATTTGCTTCCGTTCAAAAACTTTTCCTCTGTCTACTCGTACAGAATCTTACTCATATGACTTCAAATATCTTGTTTGACTGCCAGATTTTGATGACATATAAGACGCTCGTTTTTTCAAAACAATGACTCCAAAATAATCACCTGGGTTCCAGTATGCAAAACTGAGCCTCCTGTAAGCTAATTGTGTTCCTTGCGTTCACTATAATAGGTTAATTTTAATCCCGACTGTCTTTTCTACATAGAATGGCTCTATAACAATAATATTTACTTAAGCCTTATTACTGTTATTCCTTCCGCATTTTGTAATGATCTGTGACGTGCGCGTAGAATGGTTTAAATATTGCATGCTTTAACGCACTATAAACGTTTCTTCCTAAATGTGTGCTGCTGAAATTGGGGGGCGTCTAATAAGCCTGTGAGTCTTTTACATCATCAAATTTGGTAGGTTTTTTATGATACATTAACAAGTGGGTCAATACTGACGAATTACATAGCCGCGAAGAGGATTGGTCATTCTTGCAATTAGGATGTGCAGTTAAGAAGCTCAATGCAACCATGTGGTTGCATCGTGTCGTGTCGTGTATATATATATATATATATATATA
>NC_068999.1:7195768-7197314 GCF_001194135.2 Octopus bimaculoides | reverse complement strand
ATATATATATATATATATACATATATGTGTGCATGTGTGTATGCTTGTATATGTGTCTGTTCCTAGCGGTGGTAGTTTGCTTACGACCTCAGAGCTTAGACGTTCGGCAAAAACCGATAGAGTAAGTACCAGACTTATAAAAATTCGTAAGCACTGAGGTAAAATTTGCTTGATAAAAACCTTCAAGGGGTGACCCAACATGGTCGCACTCCAATGACTGAAACAAGCAAAACAAAACAAAGGAACGATAAATTAGAAACGAGAGTTATACGTTTTGCCCATATAAAATACATCACATTCCAAACATAATGCTTTATAAAGATGTTCTTCTTGTACAGATTCTTTCACAGATATGAACGCAATTTTTATTGCGTTCGGTCTTTGAACATAGTTGCTGTTTCTTCTAAAAAGATCCGTTGTTTATAATAGAAAGGCGTAGTGATACCTCGTCTGAAACGCTTCTATTTTTAATAGCTCTCTGTATCAAAGTTATACGTATATGATTTTAATTAAAATTTTTGTGATTTTTTTTGTTCTTTCTGCTTTGTTTCTTCGTAAAGCAATCTTTTCATCGTATCAGATAGTTATCTGTTATTAATGAAACGTTAATAAATCATATTTAAAGATGCGAAGATGAGAATATCATGGCTCGAAATTTCTATGAGGACACACACACATACACATACACGTACATGCACACATACGTACATACACACACACATACACACACACACACACATATAAATCCATTTATATGTCTATATATATATATATATATATATATATATATATATATATATATATATATATATACGACGGGCTTCTTTCAATTTCCGTTTATAAAATCCACTCACAACGCTTTTGTCAGCTCGAGGCTATAGTTGAAGACACTTGTCCAAGGTACTACGCAGTGGGACCGAACCTGGAAGCATGTGGTTGGAAACTATATCAATATTTCTTACATCTCATATTTATCAGTTTCTATCAAAGAAAACGATATTGCAATCATATCTGCATCGGGAACTCTAGATAGATTTCTACCGACTGACACTCCACATTGTCTACTAGCGTACAACGCTGAAATTTGCACACTGCAAAAACCACTGCAGAATCTCTTGGACGATACCTGTATATGATTACTGCGCTCAGTATCCAGTTTAATATTGAACAAATATAAAACAATGACGCCCTTTATGGCACTCTGTTTCCAATAACAGCCATGTTGCGTCAACGAAAATTAGGTTTTATTGGTGACTGTTACACACGTAAAGCCGAGATAGTATATCAATTGTTGGACGTTTTTATCTATTATCTTCTATATGTTTCAGTCATGGGACTGCAGCCATACTGGGGCTCCGTCTTGAAGGGGTTTTGTTGAAAAAAAGTGACCCCAGAACTTATTTTTCTTTTTATATTTAAGTCTGGTTCTTATTATTGTATTGGGTTCTTTTTATTTTTCGAGCCGCTAAATAGGGCGGGGGAGGGAGGACGGAAAACAAACCATCACGGGTTGTCCAGCAGTATATATATATATATATATATATAT
>NC_068999.1:7193759-7195699 GCF_001194135.2 Octopus bimaculoides | reverse complement strand
TATTTATTTATTTATTTATTTATTTATGGGTTTCAGCCAAGTGGCTGTGGTCATGCTGGAGCACGAGAAATATATATATATATAAATGAGAAAAAAAAAGTAAAATTCCGATCAAAAAGGATCGGGGAAAAAAAGAAAAGAACGATCAAAAGGGATCGATAGATAGATAGATAGATAGATAGATAGATAGATAGATAGATAGATAGATAGATAGATAGATAGATAGAGTTGTATTGTACATGCGTGTATGTGTCTGTGCGTGTGTATGTGTTTATGAGAGCGGGAGAGGTAGAGAGATAATAGTAGGGATACGAAATTGTCCATTTTAGACAGTTAATACTTTCGTACGATAAGGCCTCCCATCAGTTCTGGTTTTTCAGCCGTGAGATAACTAAGCCAATTGAAGTCCCTTATCGCCCCATACTATTATAAATCTACAATGGACAGGATAAAAATGTATATTTTTATAACTGCGTATGCATTACTCTGCATATTTGTATCAAGTGGTGTGTATATATATATACGCATACGCACCAAAACGAGGCTGCTAGTTTGAAGGAACAGCATTCATTCAGTTCTATCGTCTGCAATCTCTAGACATCTGCGGTTAAGTGAAGAAAAGAAAAAGAACAACAAGATGAATATACCTCCCAATTTACTTTTTCTTTTTTCATTCATTTCTTTCGTCTTTTCTTTTTTTATTCGTTCCGCCCCCATTTTCCATCTATTTAGTCCTCTTTCCTTCAATTTTTTGTCTTCGTATTATTTCAATCACTTGATTCGATACGGCTGACGTTCCCTCACTGCAAATCTCTTCTTTTGGTCGTTAGTTATCTTCCAAACGTGTCTCTCTCTCTCTCTCTCTCTCTCTCTCTCTCTCTCTCTCTCTTTCTCTCTCTCTCTCTCTCTCTCTCTCTCTCTCAATTTCGTCCTTTTATTTAACATGATCTCTCTTTCCTCCTTTCTCTTTTATCGCTCGCTCTTGCCGCCACTGTGTTCCCCCATCCCTGTTTCTTTTTCTTTTCTCTCACTCATCTTTCTCTCACTGTTTCCTTTTCGTTGTCTACCTCTTTCTTGCTCCTTCTATCTGTTTCTCTTTCTCTCACTGTCCCTCTTTTGCCGTCCCACTCTCTCACTATCCATCACAAACACACACACACACACACACACACATTCACACTCTATGTCTCTCACCACTCTCTACTTGTCTTTTCATATGCAAACTCTTATTGGTCTTTCCATCTCTCCCTCTTTGTCCTTTCATCTATCTCCCCTCTCTCTATTGTTTCAATCTAATTTCCCTCTCTTATATCACACACTTATCTTTCTCCTTTTCTCTCTCTCTCTCTCTCTCTCTTTCTCTTTTTCCCACTCTCATTTTACTTAAATTTCTTTTTCTATATATATCCATCTCTATCACATACACACACTCTTCTTCCATACTTGGCCTTTCTTTCCCATCTCCTTGCCTACGACCAGCCGTTCTCTTTCAAATACCACTGTACAACAACGAGCAAGAAACAAAAATGGATAAAAGCCGACGACAATGGCCTCTTGAGGAAAATACAAAGATATTGTACGACAATCTTTCCAGTAGAAAGAGGAAGGAAGACCATAATGTATAATGCACATACGGCAGAGTTTAGTTGATTAGTTTTATGTCTTAGTGTCATTTGTGTCAACCTAGTTGATATTTGGATTTTTTTCTTCATCGCTTTCTCCGCTTTCCTTCGCTCGTCCTTTCTTTCGTTCTTTCATTCTTTCTTTCTAGTGTATATACATAGTGCATACCTAAAACATAAGAATATCTCAATAGACCAGTGTTATTATATACTAAAGCATTTCTGATATTCTGGTAAGCAATTTGGAAAGCTCATATGTGCGTATATAAACATACTGTATATATATATATATATATATTATATATATATATATATATA
>NC_068999.1:7192633-7193659 GCF_001194135.2 Octopus bimaculoides | reverse complement strand
ATATATCCATACATACATATATATATATATATGTATGTATGTATGTATGTATACACACACACATATATTCACATATACAAATATACAAGATGTATTCCAGAAGTTTTTTTAATTTTTCTAGGGGAAATATTTATTCATTCCAAAGAACAAAATTCTAATTGCCTTAGAAGTAAGATCCTCTGACTACCATGCACTTGTTGTAGTGTTCCAGCCACATCGTGATTTCCCCAAGGAAGTCTTCTAGGGAAAAGGTGTTCAGGACCCTTGTCACGGCCTTCTTCGCATGATCGTTCAGCCTGAGGAACAACGAAACGTCAGAGAGCACGGTCTGCACTCTAGAGAAAGCGGGGACAGTTTTAATGCCCGTTTCTGTCAACTAGTTGGATGCCAGGATGGAATTGTGGACTGGTGCAAGCGTCCTGGCCTTTTGCGAACCCAGTGGCTGTAGTTGATACTTTGCTGTCAACAGAACATCATGAGGGTCGATAAATTAAGTACCAATTCCGTACTGCGATCCATCTAATCGACTTGCCCTCTCTCCAAAAATTTCGGGCCTTGTGCTTTAAAAAAAATTTACTTTTTTGCTATTTCCACCTCCATCTTTTGTTTACACACATACATACATATATACATATATCCATATACATATAAATATATATACATATAACATAGACATATACACATAAGTATAAGGAGACCCCCTTCGGTCCGAGGCACAAGTCCGGGCAAGGTTGTTTATGGAAGGCCAACAGTCGCCCACGCATACCAGCCCCCCTCTCCACACCACTGATGTCATCCAAGGGAACGGCAAAGGCCGATACAGCTTGGCACCAGTGACGTCACATCTCATTTCTACAGCAGAGTAAACTGGAGCAACGTGAAATAGAGTGCCTTGCTCAAGAACACAACACGCAGCCCGGTCCGGGATTCGAACTCACAACCTCACGATGGTAATCTCGATGCTCTAACCACTGAGCCATGCGCCTTCACGATATATATATATATATATATATATATATATATATA
>NC_068999.1:7187355-7192547 GCF_001194135.2 Octopus bimaculoides | reverse complement strand
ATATATGTGTGTGTGTGTGTGTGTGTGTGTGTGTGTGTGTATGTATGTATGTATGTATGTATGTACCTGTTATGTGCGTGTGTTTGTGTGTACGTGCGTACACACATGCACGTTTCCGTGTCACTTTGATCGAAATATGATCCGTCATCGATATTTGATTGACTGGTTAAAAAACACGTCAAACACTCATCTATACGATGGTTTTATGCAACACATACGTTAGATTCGCTTTCTAGCATGAAAAAATACTTGACATATTTTCATATCTTCAGTTTCATGTATAAAACACGCAAGCAAATCCTTTGTGTGGAAGATAATCCTCTTTAATTAGCTGCTTCTCATCTTCAGTCGTTTAAATAATCGGTAATGTGAAACTCAAAGTGAGACTTCATCTCATGAAATATACAAATTTTATTTTCCCTTATTTGGTCATTTTCTTCGTTTATATAAACACAAGCATTCAACAAATCCATTTGTGATTGCCAGTATGTGAGTGAATGTGTGTGTGTTACCGTGTGTGTGTGTTGCCGTGTGTGTGTTGCCGTGTGTGTGTGCGCCGTGTGTGTGTATTGCCGTGTGTGTGTGTGTTGCCGTGTGTGTGTGTTGCCGTGTGTGTGTGTTGCCGTGTGTGTGTGTGTGGTTGTGCGTGTGTGTACTTATGAGCAGTAAAATGGTTAAATAACTAAACTATTCAGCTATCTAATTACAAATCGTCCAATTCAAATCTGCAGTAAGTGTTTATTTATATTCCTGTGTGGAAGGACATTTTATTCTAAATTAGCTCAGTTCAACTAAATATCAGGAACATATTCCTGGTATTCTGGAAACGATCAATAGAACTGGTGGAATATCTTTGATTACGAATGGTCAATAAAACCGTATAAGTAGCCATCATGCATTTTTATTATTCACCGTCGTCCGAAGTTGAAATCAGGATTGCATAGATAGATTAATATACTTGTGGTGCAGCGGGAATTGCAGCACGGATTTGTTTGGAAACGGAGAAACTAATAAATTAGGAATATAAGCGACATTCAAAGGACAGGCTATTAATAAAAACGAAATTTTATTATCAACTAAATCCTTAACACACGCTTTATTTCTTCACCCTCCTCTTATCCCCATCCTTTTTAATTTATCCATAAACTACATATCTTGTTTATCCCATCCCGCACGTTACAGCATGGTCTCTCCCACACTTCTTCGCCCCTGCTTAACGTCCATTGCATTGTCTTTCAAACCATTGTGGCTAAGGAAGCTGAATATAATGTCGTGCTGTATTTCTACTGGTTCTTTATGGTGAAATCGCGTAGCCTAACTATCTCCAGGCCGTGGGTTCGATTCCCCGACCGGATGGTGTGTTGTGTTCTTGAGCAAAACACTTCATTCCACGTTGCTCTAGTACTGTGTGCCGACCGGCATGCCAAACCCGTGGGCTGGAGGTGCAAAGGTGTCATCTGTCAGGACTAGGGAATCACTAATAAACGGTGGATGCGCTTTGCTAGTACTACTACTTCCACTACTACTACTACTACTACTACTACTACTACTACTACTACTACTACTACTACTGATAATAATAATCGTTTCTGCTATAGGCACAATGTGTGAGTGCGTAGTAGTAGTAGTAGTAGTAGTAGTAGTAGTAGTAGTAGTAGTAGTAGTAGTAGTAGTAGTAGTAGTAGTAGTGCTACTACTACTACTACTACTTTATTGTCTGAGCTCAAAGTTTCACTGAAATCAACTTTGCCAATCATCTCTCTTGGATCGATGAAATAAAGTAACCATTGAATCACTGGGAAGAAGAAGAAGAAGAAGAAGAAGAAGAAGAAGAAGAAGAAGAAGAAGAAGAAGAAGAAGAAGAAGAAGAAGAAGAAGAAGAAGAAGAAGAAGAAGAAGAAGAAGAAGAAGAAGATGATGATGATGATGATGATGATGATGATGATGATAGATAGATAGATAGATAGATAGATAGATAGAACTGATGTTATATCGTGACGCTTGTATCACCTTATTCGGTGTGCTGTGGAACAAAAAGGAAAATAACTGCGCGACTTGGTCACTAGGCCTACTAGTAAGAGCAGTCCTAACCTACAACTTCGTAGAAAGGAAGGAAGCATTAAATAATGTAATGAAAATTTACACTGTCTTTGATTAGAATGGCTGAGTGATCTTTGATCAAACGAGTTGAAAAGTCTTTGATTTACTTTTCAACCAGACTGATACAGAACTAAACAGCAACAATAATTTCGTAATATAAATATGGTGTAATCAAACTGCAATATCGGAAGCACAAACTAACCGGCCTCAAGCAGATTTATTTCGTCTTCGTAAAAGTATACGAGATTTAAAATCTGCGACTGACTATCGATGTTTCGATGTTTCCTGTGATGTTGATTTCATTTGCATGCCTGATAGATATATGGAGATTTTGATAATACAGAAGGCAACGCATTTCAGTGAAAATATTTGCGTCGACACGATCGGACAACTTCACACATCCCATGGGCAATTTCTCAGATGTTACAAAAGCTAAACTACACAGACGTGAGCAAAACAAAACAAAAAATTTAACAGAGAAAACGAAAGAAATGTTTAGAAAGTCAATAAAAAAACAATAAAGCAAAAGAATTGAGTGTTTTTGTTTTGTTTTGGAGTGATTTTTTTGTTTGTTTTCTTTTCATTGAGAGAGAGATTCGTAAAACGGACGCCATATTCAAGGAGATATTTTAACAAAAAAATAATGTTATATAAAGATTGTTAGTAGGAAAACTTCTGACACGAGAAAAGGGCCACAAACTTTTGGGCGAACTTTAATAGTGGATTGGATCAAATCCAGTTCTTGAATGGTCTGCTACATACTTTATCGATCTCTGGAATCATGAAAGCCAAGTCGACTTCAGTAAGACATTCTGACGTTTGAGTTCGCAAAGTGTGCCAATTCCGTAGCTTTATAGTTTTATAGTCAGTAAACATAATGTCAATGAAATATGTTAAATTGATTACATTGGAAACAGGTTTGGTTGTCTGGTGTTGAAAATATGTTTCCCAGTAATTTTGGAGTGCTGATTTCAAAAATGGAATCCATTTTGCCTTATCACGTTAAGATTTTTCAGAAACTCAAATGACCATTTTTCAACTTTTCCAGTGTTGTCAGCATTTAAAAAACTTGGCTTCATCAAATGCGATTAATGTATGAGGCGTGACATAACTTTGAAAACATTTAGGTAAACGCCGCTACAAAAGTGAAAACATAAGTCACGATTTAAGTATCTTCAAACAACTTTCACTGTTTTCAATCTAACCAGTTTCAAATGTCATGATGACGACAGAAACGTCCTTCATACAATTAGATGTTAATAAACAACACATTTCCGTGGTTCTTGACATTATACATGTCTTATATTTGTGGAATTCGCTTGCGGATATGCCCACGCTGTGCTTGATTTAGTGCTTGATTTCATTGCAGACCAGGTGAGACATGTTTTGTTGAATCTTTAACTATTTCTTACGAAAAGTGATATTTCGAATGTGCCCTTAATGCTTTACTTGCAAGGTCACATAGGTGAATGTCACTTTTTGTTGAGCATGGTCAAAAAACTGTAGAAAGAACATGGTATGTATGCTCTTTCTGGAACTTTGTCATCTCAAATCTGCATTTGCTTACTTTGTAACCGTTGACAATTTTGTAAATGATTTTTCCAGGTGACAACTGACATGAATATATGTTTTGTATTTCAGAAACATGGCCAGTTGTGAGAGAGGAAAATGCGAAAGCAGCGCTGCTGTTTTCTGCTAAATTCGTGGATGTTATATTTTATCTAGACAGCGAAACAAAACCACAGATTTTGTGAAGAAAGCTTACCTTTGGCATGAAACTGTGCGATCAAGACAAGGCATGGGTAACCCATTTAGTGTGTAAAACGTGTTGAAACGCTAAGACAGTGGCTGTTTCAAATACTTAAACAGAAAGTTTCCAGCTTTGTCTTGTGAGAAAATTAAGGTTGATGCTTTTGAGAGGCCACAGATTAGGTAGCAGTTTTTAGAGACCATGTCTGGCGTTGAAAAAGAGAGGAGAGAGCCAGGCGATTAGATCGACCACAGTACGCAACTGGTACTTAATTTATCGACCCCGAAAGGATAAAAGGTAAAGTCGATCTCGGCGGAATTTGAACTCAGAACGAAAAGACAGTCGAAATATCGCTAAGCATTTCGCCCAGCGTGCTAACGTTTCTGTCAGCTCGCCGCCAAGATGTTAATGATATTAACATAAAAATGCACAACCGAAGAAATGAAATTCGGCGAAAGGAAACGAAAATACACTTGGCTTGTTACTCAGAGAAACAAATTTAAAGAGCACTATTGGCGCGTTGACAAAATTATCTACTGATGGACAATAATAATAAAAAATGATAAAGCCAATAATAAATATTGATCTGTAACATTGGCAGCAGATCAAATATGTTCGGGGTGTGGAAGCATAGTTGATTAGATTAGCCCTAAGCATTGTAATGGCTTTATTGCACCGTTAAGGATCATAAAGTGAACGTTGGTGGGATTTGAATATAACTCGACAGTAGCATTAAATTCTGCAGTTTCCATCACTCACCACTCATCATTAGAATAACGAAATACCCAAAGTCAATGAGGAAATTTCCATGTGCTCGATTTGCTTGACAGAAACAGCAACCCAAATCTCTCTGACCTTCTGTTCAGTTCCTTACATGTAAGAAAATAGTGGAATGGTCGCGCTTGGAATGTCTCTGAGTCTAGATCTGATTGGTCAGGGCTGATCTAGAGTTCAGCAACAACAACAATAGTAATAACAACTATTTCTACGACAAGCACAAGGCCTGAAATTTGGGGGAAGGGGACTACTTGATTACATCGACCCCAGTGCTTCACTGGTACTTAATTTATCGACCCCGAAGGGATGAAATGCAAAGTCGACCTCAACGGAATTTGAACCCAGAACGTAGCGGCGGATGAAATACTGCTAAGCATTTAACCCGGCGTGCTAATGATTTTGCTAGCTCCCCGCCTTGATGATGATAATAAAACTAATAATAATAGTAATGATAATAATAATAATAATAATAATAATACATCGACCCCAGTGCGTAACTGGTACTTATTTAATCGACCTCGAAAGGACGAAAGACAAAGTCGACCTCGACGGAATTTGAACTCAG
>NC_068999.1:7184700-7187065 GCF_001194135.2 Octopus bimaculoides | reverse complement strand
GAGGAGGAGGAGGAGGAGGAGGAGAAGAAGAAGAAGAAGAAGAAGAAGAAGAAGAAGAAGAAGAAGAAGAAGAAGAAGAAGAAGAAGAAGATACTGAAAACGTTTAATTACTGGCTGATCAACGAAGCTTAAGTAACAATGCCATTATTAATTCAGGGCCCACTAAAAACAAAAAAGCAACACTAAAACTATCTTTAAGCAAACACGTGATCCAGAATACTGAACTTAAATTGCATCCAAAGTTCATTTAACGTCTAAAATTGTTTATATCATCTTTTTTATAGCAATTTTCCGTTTTATGGTCTCGTTCCATAAACGCTAATAGTTATGACATTTCCCGTTATTTTGTTCCTAGTCCTGTCTTTCTTATCTAATACACGTCTGTTTTTATCTCTCTCCCGCAATTTATATATTATTGCTGCGGTTTCTTCCTCTGTCCTTTTTATTTATCTAGTTCGCGTCTTGTCTCGTCTTTATCTTCCCAGCGCACACTTTTTGAACTTTTTTGTGAGGGAGAGAGTGAGGGTGAAAGGGAGAGAGGGGGTGAGAAGGAAGGAGAGAGAGAAGGGTTGTGTGTATGTATGTATGTATGTGTGAGAAGATATGTCAGTGTGCTACTGGTGAATTGTAACCCAGCACAAACTGTTGCATGCTCGGATTGAAGGCCACTAAATTGGCAACCTCGGCAAGCTCGCTTGATGAGGAAGGGGACATTGGACACCCTGCCAAATGAAAAAAAAGGTCTCTAAAAGGGTTCTTGAAATCAAGGACAGCAATGGCTATCTTATAACTCAAATGAGAGATCGAGGAAATAAATAATCTTCAAACTTATCCAATGGGGGAGAACTGGTACATGTGACAATGTACTGTCCTACAAGCCATGACGAAATATCAACTATAGCTAGATAGATAGATAGATAGATAGATAGATAGATAGATAGATACATGCATACATTCATACATACATACATATTACTCTTTTACTTCTTTTAGCATTTTGACTGTGGCCATGCTGCAGCACGGCCTTTAGTCGAGCAAATCGACCCCAGGACTTATTCTTTGGAAGCCTAGTACTTATTCTATCGGTGTCTTTTGCCGAACCGCTAAGTTACGGGGACGTAAACACACCAGCATCGTTTGTCAAGCGATGTTGGGGGGACAAACACACACACACAAACACACACACACACAAACACACACACACATACATATATATATATACATATATACGACGGGCTTCTTTCAGTTTCCGTGTACCAAATCCACTCACAAGGCTTTGGTCGGCCCGGGGCTATAGTAGAAGACACTTGCCCAAGGTGCCACGCAGTGGGAATGAACGCGGAACCATGTGGTTGGTAAGCAAGCTACTTACCACACAGCCACATATTCACATATATTTTTGTACATAAAGCATACATGTTTATATATATATAATTTGGTAAATCAATTGACCAGAAATGGCCAAACTTCTGATTTAGGAATTATTTGTGAGACTTAGAAATAAAATATCTGGGAAAGATAGTAATAAAATAAAAAAAATAATGTTTCAAAATTCTCTGCTGGAGGTACATGTTGAATCGGGCCTTATACATACATACATGCCGGGCGCTATATAGTGAATGGACATATATATATATATATATATATATATATACCTAGACAACATAATTTTAGTTCATCTTAGTGAGATATTTAATCATTGAGAGTGCACAACGACTTAGCAGGTAGCCGGGGCTTTGAATTTGATGTTTATGTGATGTGTCGTTGTACACTCTCAGTAATTAAATAACTTTCTTAGCTGATATAAAATGGCACAAATAAAGTTCATCATTGTCTGCGCGTTTGTTCGTACGTGTGTAACACATTGTGTGTGTGTGTGTGTGTGTGTGTGTGTGTGTGCGTGTGTGTGTGCGTGTGCGTGTGTGTGTGTGCTCCAGCATGGCCACAGTCTAAAGAATGAAACAAGCAAAATATATACATATTATTATTCTGTTATCTCTTCTTTACTCCGAAATATGTTTTCGGCGCGTAACAAATTGGTGAGGAAGCTTGATAAAAAAGAAGACAAAAACATTAAACTGAATGCCATGATACATACATACATACATACATATAGTTTGAATTTACAAAAAGAAACAAAAGATGAAGACAGGTGTGTAAACAACAAACAAGTGTATTAGTTTAACGCTCGGGAAAGTGAGAAAGTCTTTTACGTTTCGAGCCTGCGCTGTTCAACAGCTAAGTAACACGAGAAAATAAACAGAGAGAGAATAAAGATAGCTTTAGTGGCTAGCGGATAATCATGGCAATGATGTGTGTGTGTGTGTGTGTATATATATATATATATATATATATATATATATAT
>NC_068999.1:7181249-7182071 GCF_001194135.2 Octopus bimaculoides | reverse complement strand
TGTATGTATGTATGTATGTATGTATGTGTGTATGTATGTATGTATGTATGTCATTATTCAGTTTATTTCAAGATTTCTTGCCAATAGAGAAAGAGCCGGTTTCTAACCTAGATCCAAGGTTCCTTCAATGGAATTTCAACATCAACAACAGGGTATTCTTGCATGGGTATGTATGTATGTATGTATGTATGTATGTGTGTATGTATGTATGTATGTATGTATGTATGTATGTATGTATGTATATGTGTATGTATGTATGTATGTATATGTGTATGTATGTGTTCATATTTATATGTTTTGTTTTATGTATGTATTCTCATGCATATAGTTGCATATCTAGACACGCTCATATGTACGTAAGCCAGGTTTTGTTTTCTAACATGTAGGATGTGCAGAAATACCCCCTCCTCATTGAGCAACTTTGGTGTGTTTGCTGGTTTTGTCGACAATGAAAGCGACTCTGCAACATGTTATATAGGTTCTACACGGTACCAATAATGCAGGATTTAAGTGTAGTGCTTGCAGAAATTCGGATGGAATTGAGGTCCAGCCCGAGTGGACGATTTATTCTCTCACGTGCTGGATTGGTCGTTGGTCGACCACCTGCACTCATAGGAACCAAGAAGTAGACAGTTCAAAGGCTGCATCTGTGAACGTGATTGAAGGAAGGGAAATCGTCTACAGAGCTACCTGCGTGCATATAGTCGTGTGAGAATCAATGAAGAGATGGCTATGTTCTGACAGAGAAGACCAATACGCAATTAGCTTGTGCGGATGTATATAGGCAAGGCATTATATGTACACACACACACACACACACAC
>NC_068999.1:7178934-7179732 GCF_001194135.2 Octopus bimaculoides | reverse complement strand
GTTTATGAACATATATGTATATATGTATATGTGTGGTGTGTATGCATATGCATGTGTGTATCTATATATGTATGTGTCTCTGTGTGTATGTCCGTGTATATCCCTGTATGCCACTGTCTGTGAACGCAAACATTTATGTATATTATACTTTCATACGACTAATTATTCACAGGTCATGTTTTTTCCCCCCGCTGCATGTAATATGTAATATGTCTCTTGGATGTATTCTGATGCTAAGCTAAAGCTGCACAAACCTATTTTCTGTCGAGGTCTTCTTTTTTTTTCTTTTCTTTTTCTTTTGTATAGTTTTGTTTTTTCTTTCTTTTTATTTTCAATGCCTTACATTTTGTTGTTCATAGCATTAAGGCTATCAAGATGGCGGTACTTTGATTTACGCCTGGTGAATATACTTGCTATTCATACATACGTATGTGCATAAGCATAGCTCTGCGTGTGAATATATAGGTGTGTGTTTCTGTGTTTGTGTACGTGTATGTGCATGTATGTATATATATATATATATATATGTGTGTGTGTGTGTGTGTGTGTGTGTGTGTGTGTGTGTGTGTGTGTGTGTAGGTAGGTAGGGAAGGAGGTAGGTATAGGGAGGGAGGTAGTACAATCAAAGGGTGTGAAAACATCAGAGAGGTTTCGCTCCATGCAGAGACTGCAGGAGCTACTTAAAGACATTGTAAGTTCTTCTGCTGGTAACTGAAGCTATTATAATGGAGGAAAACCCTTCCGTATTTCCCACACTTATCTCACCATCACAAGCTCTACGGCATGAATATCATATAT
>NC_068999.1:7176860-7177813 GCF_001194135.2 Octopus bimaculoides | reverse complement strand
AGAGAAGACCAATACGCAATTAGCTTGTGCGGATGTATATAGGCAAGGCATTATATGTACACACACACACACACACACACACATACATACATACATACATACATACATACATACATACATGCATACATAAAAACCCCACACAAATTTTTTTCTAAATAGTCGCACTTACATGGTACAGAGACGTTGATGAACATAATCATAAAGTTCTACGGCCATATGTGGGAATCTTTTTTGAAGATTTCTATTTTCCTTTAAACTTATCGACGTATCGTTCTCCAGTTATTTAAGTCAATTATTTTGTATAATAGCAAGCAGCATGAGCAACACCAGTTTGTAAACCGGTCGTTATAAATGAAATCACTTGTACAGACACATGTGTGTATGTAATGTATATATGTAAACGTATATATATATATGTGTGTGTGTGTGTGTGTGTGTGTGTGTGTGTATGTGTGTGTGTGTGTGTGTGTGTGTGTGTGTGTGTATATATGTGTGCGTGTGTGTGTGTGTGTGTCTATATGTGTGTGTGTACGTGTGTATATGAAGGCTTAGCGATCCAAAACTTCGAAGTCACAGTCAATACTATTCTTGTTAAAGAATGATAAATTTGCACTCTACCAAATGCATTGATAATCCTTCAATTTAATATAAAATTGCTTTTAACATAAACACAATCAGTAATATACATACATACACGTGTGTGTGTGTGTATATATATGTGTGCACATATAAACCCAATGGGATTTAAAGTCAACAAAATGACTAAGAATGAAATATTATTGTTTCAGACTAAGTAGATATGAAAAATCATTATTAAAAAGTCAAAACCCTGACATCTAAATGAAAACTGTGTACACGTCTATATGTATGACCGCTTTGTATCCAAAAAACGACAAAACAAGCACCTACAAAACCACATATACATATATATATATATATATATATATATATAC
>NC_068999.1:7174155-7176760 GCF_001194135.2 Octopus bimaculoides | reverse complement strand
GAAAGAAAGAAAGAAAGAAAGAAAGAAAGAAAGAAAGAAAGAAAGAACTCGAGAGTGAATAAAAGAAAGAAAGAAAGAACTCGAAAGTGAATAAAAGAAAGAAATGAGAGGTGCTGAAACAAAGAAGTTTCGTTTTAGGAAAGAAACTTTGGAAATACATTTAAACAGGAGAAAGAGAGAAAAATGAAAGCAAAAATATTAATGAATGAATGATTAAACAAATGAACGAATGAATGAATGAATGTCGAAGGATGGAGGGAGGACTGAAAAACTAAACGAAACGGTGAACTAAGTTGATCTATTGAGAGAAAGGAACGCAGACTGATAGAAAGGGAGAGAGAGGGGGAGCGGGAGATAAATAGATAGACGAAAAGACAGAGAGATAGAGATAGAGAAAGAGAGGGAGAGAGAGAAAGAGAGAGAGAGAGAGAAAGAGAGAGAGAGAGAGACATATATAAATTGAGGATTGGACAGACAGATAGTCAGGCAGACAGAGACAGACAGACAGACAGACAGACAGACAGATAGATAGATAGATAGACAAAAAGACAGGCAAACAGATAAATAAATATATATATATGTGTGTGTGTGTGTGTGTGTGCGCGCGCATGTGTGTGTGTGTGTGTGTGTGTGTGTGTGTGTATATAGGTCGATAGATAAAGTGATAGATAAAGTGATAGATAGTTACAGATACACACAGAGAGAAAGACGGAGAGACAAACAGACAGACAGACGGATAAACGAATAGATAGATAGATAGATAGATAGATAGATAGATAGATAGATAGATAGACAACCAAGCCAACAAAGGGATAGACAGAGGAACAGGCAGACAGACTGACCGACAAACAGGAAAATTGATAGGATATTTGTACAAATTTCAATTAAAAAAATATACAAATAAACGTTTAAAAATGAATCATAAATTTTAACGTAATTTAGAACTTTTTAGCAACAAATAGTTTGGGAATATCAAAGAATATAAAAATAGAATTTAAAGAAATTTTTTAGACGGTGTAAGCAAACACTACACATTGTTGATACATGCATACATACATACATACATACATACATACATACATGCATACATGCATACATACATACATACATATATGAATATATTTGCAGGTTGTCATCCCCTCTCTCTCTCTCTCTCTCTCTCTCTCTCTCTCTCTCTCTCTCTCTCTCTCTCTTTGTATTTGTATACATACATACATACATACATACATACATACATACATACGTATGTATGTATGGCTGGACTTGGGCTCTTCGGGAGAAAACGCAAATCCTACAAATGATCGCAATATCTGGCACAATAGAAATCTGCAAGACATTCTTAAATGTTTAAGGATTATAAACAAAACGTGTTGCTTTCTTTAATAGCCTTGCTACCGCACAGGTGGCCACTCAAAATTAACTCTAAATTAAAAACAGAAAGAGAACCAAAATACATACATACATACATACATACCTATGTGTATTGGCTTGCGTGTGTGCTTGTGTGTGTGTGTCTGTGTGTGTTTGTATGTATGTGTGTGTGTGTGCATTCATGTGCTTATATATGTTAATGTTTGTTTTTTTTTATGTTAAGCTATATGTGAAAGCAATTCCACATCGAAATTTTGACAGTAACTTCGAAGCTTCAGTTTAATATCAGTTTTCAGGTCATTTGATGACTGTGTGAAATTGTTCATATATATATATGCATATATATATATATATATATATATATATATACATACATACACACACACATATATATATATATATATATCCATTTATATACATATTTATATATACAAGAAGAAGAAGAAGATTGCACCTAGAAAGTTCCCCTTAAAGGCATAAGTCCATCAAGGTTGTTTATGGAAAATCGTCAGTCACCCATGCATACCAGCCTTCTCTTTCCACATCACTGATGTTATCCAAGGAAAATCCAAAGGGGCCGATACAGCTTGGCACCAGTGACGTCACAACTCATTTCTACAGCTGGGTGAACTGAAGCAATGGTAAATAAAGTGCCTTGCTCAAGAACACAACACACAGCCCGGTCCGAGAATCGAACTCACTACCTCATGATTGTGAGCTCGGCACCCTACCCACTGAACCATGTGTCTATAATATTAATTCTCTGGCACCATTTAGAGACTTAGGGTTCTTGCAGACTTTCATAAACAGTGTCTTTTTCTTTTACACCGAGCTAGAAGCCAGTGCTGACTTGAAGGGGGTGCAGATCTCTCGGCGAAATTTGAACTCAGGGTGTAGCGATTCGGAACAGTTACCACAAGGTATCTTGTTTGACTCTCCGAATGTTCCACCCACCTATTAACCTGGAGTTTTACTTCATTTGTTGAGTCTGGAAGGATAAATGATAGAGTTAACCTCAGCGGGTTTTGAACTCACAGCACAGAATCAGAACGAATGCCTCCAAGAATTCTAAGCGATGCAATAACGACTCTTCTATTTATCGTCATTGCATGACTTGATTTATATATCGATATCTATCTATCTTCAACTCTCTGTCCATCCAACCATCTTTGAAAACATATATATATATATGTAAATATATATATATATATATATATATATATATATATATATA
>NC_068999.1:7171647-7173246 GCF_001194135.2 Octopus bimaculoides | reverse complement strand
AGATAGATAGATAGATAGATAGATAGATAGATAGATAGATAGATAGATAGATAGATAGATAGATAGATAGATAGATAGATAGACAAGCAGACAGACAGCCAGATAGATAATCAGATAGATAAACAGACAGACAGACAAGTAGGTAGATAGATAGATAGAAAGATAGATAGATAGATAGATAGATAGATAGATAGATAGATAGATAGATAGATAGATAGATAGACAAACACATTAATTTTCGTTTTTCAAACATTAAAACAAAAATAACTTGTACTTGCGAAAAACAAAAAAATAAGTTTTATAAACATTTCAAATGAAAAAAACAAAAAACACTTTTAGTTTTCCGAACATTACAAATTCTACCTTAACATATAAAAATAATGCTAACTCCATAAATATTTAAACTTTTTCATTGTCGTCATTCTTAAGATATCTGGAACGAAATACTAAAACTTGTTCAAAATAATTTAAGACTTACTTGTGTCCAATAATTGAGATTTCAGTTAATGAAAAGAAACTTGATGGTTATAATAATAATAACAATAATTAAGACTGAAATCAATTTCTTAAGGATTTAAAGTTATTTTCTATTCCGTTTTGTTGGTTTTGGGGGGGTTTTTTTTTCTTTTTTTTAAGTATACGTTCGAAGAATTGTCATCTTATTCTGATAGAGAATATTTGCATCTGGTTACTCGCTCGTTCTACGTACTGTAACCGCAGCAGCAGCAGCAGGAGAAGAAGCGCAAACAGCTGTAGTGACGGTAATAACGATAGCAGCAGCGGCAACGACAGCAAGTGCAGCAGCATGAGTGCAGCAGGAACAAATCAACTGCGTTTTCTCACAACAATAACAACTGCAGCATTCTCGGCAGCAGTTAAGACACGCGCTGATGACGTCGAGACGGAGTCTCGCTTACAACAAGGTATATCCTAAATACTCACCGCCATCGGCACCGGCATCTTCCCCCATACCGCTACTTTGACTGATTACGTCTGCGCGCATTAGTGTACATACACGCGTGTGTGTATGTTTATGTGTGTGCGTTTATGTGTATATGCGCGCATGTGTGTCTGCGCGTCTGTGCAGCAATGTCCGCATGCGTTTGTGTTTGTTTGTGTGCATGCGTACGTACTTATGTACGACGTTGTGCGTGTGTATGTGTGTGTGTATGCCTACAAGTGTGCGCATGTCTACATGAATGTGTGGTTGTGTGTACACGTGCATCTGTATGCGTGTGTGAATGTATATTTCTATGTGTCAGTAGGTGATTATGTGTGTGTGCGCATGTGTGTTTGTGTTTGTTTGTGTGCATGCGTACGTATTTATGTACGACGTTGTGCGTGTGTGTGTGTGTGTGTGTGTATGCCTACAAGTGTGCGCATGTCTACATGAATGTGTGGTTGTGTGTACACGTGCATCTGTATGCGTGTGTGAATGTATATTTCTATGTGTCAGTAGGTGATTATGTGTGTGTGCGCATGTGTGTTTGTGTTTGTTTGTGTGCATGCGTACGTACTTATGTACGACGTTGTGCGTGTGTGTATGTGTGTGTGTATGCCTACAAGTGTGCGCATGTCTACATGAATGTGTGGTTGTGT
>NC_068999.1:7163559-7166625 GCF_001194135.2 Octopus bimaculoides | reverse complement strand
TATATATATATATATATAAATATATATATATATATATATATATACAACGATCTATGTTATCTACTCCCAGCGGAGGAGAAACGCTGCTGCGAAAAACTGCCACCAATTATTCGCTGCATCTGTCACTCTATCTCATGGGGTATTTTACGAACGTGAAATCCCTTCCTCTCAACTTCATTTTGTGTCTAGTGTTTAAAGTATAGGACACCCAACCAGTAAATCGTAGGTTCGGTTCTTGATCGGTGTAATGCGCTGTTTCTTTTATCAAAGCAATCCGTTTCAAAACTTTCCACACAGTTAGAATGAGTGCCACCTTAAAAATAGATAATATTGATGTAAATGCTATTGTCACCTCAATATTACCTATCTGTACACACTTATATTCACTCACTCGGAAATACACTCACTAAAATCAAAGCCTTTTAAAGGGAAATAACACAGAACAGAAGGGATTATTATATGTTGTTTATTGTTAATCATCATCATTATTGTTTTACATCTGCTTTCCTTTGCTAGCAATGGTGTTGGACAAATCGTAATGGTCAGAATCAGTTGCTCTCTTGGACAGGTTGCATGACTGCACCTCACTTGTACATTTTGTTTAGCTCACTTTCTATCTCTTGAGGCCCTTCTTAACACCAGTCACTTTACAGAGTGTACCGAATACATTTTCATCATGGCACCAGCTCAAAGAGATTGTCTTTTTCTTAACTCCGCACTTTGCAGAGTATTAAATTACTTGTCGGAATTATTAATCTTAAAAAAAGCAAGTGAAAAAGATAAGTGAATCTTGGGAGATGCTATTTTGTTATTTCCAAAGCTGATATTTATTTCTAATAATCCTTTTGCAAATCTCGGCTATTAGTGACGGCAAGCTAGCAGAATTGTTACTGGAATTGGCAATACGTTTAGCGGCATTTCATTTATCTTTGCATTCTAAGTGCAAATTCTTATTTCTTTACTGCCCACAAGGGGCTACACACAGAGGGGACAAACAAGGACAGACAAAGGGAGCGTTGGTGCTTTCTCTCCCCCACCAGTTGTCACATCTTGGATATCCTGTCGTCCTGTCGAGATAAGAGTTGGAAAGCCAAGAATATATCTACGCCTGATGGCGAATACATCAGTACTGAAAACAATAAACAAAAGCAAAGTTAAACTGGCCGCGGTTAGATAGGAAATTACTAGCAAGGGGATCTTTTCCTTTTCATAGGCAGCTCGATTAATTTAATTTTCTTTAACTAGACACTTTAAAACTTCGTATACTGGTAGAATGTGTCATATAGAACATCTTTTACTCTTAGCGTTGTTGAGAAAAGTTTCTATTTTCGAAGTTATTTCGTGTTAAAGTTGTATTTCGATAATTTCAACCAATCAATGTCGTGTATTCAGCTGAATAAAATTACACAGTGTGACTGAAACTGGAACTCTGTGGTTAGGAAGCAAGCTACTTACCACACAGCCACTCCTACGCCTATATGTTGATAAAAATATAAATACTTTCTTAGTTTTACCCATGATAAACTTCTAAGAGCAATTTCTTATTTCCTCTTTTTTCAATATACATTTACTTAAGTGAAATCTCACATAAATATATATATCAAAACAAATTCATTGTTAAAACAATCTATTTGTTTTAGTAGAGGTACTAAACCTGGCCTCCTATCTCGATAATTATACCCACCATTTATTTTTCTTCATTTTCTCCATACTTTTCATTTTATTTATCTGTTTGTTTGTTTAATCATTTATTTATCTTATTCGCAATTTTTGTATTGTATTAGTAATTCATGTAAATACTACCAGATGGTCAGCTCAATCTTTAGAAAGCAAATCTTTACGATAAATTTATTCTTCCTAATTCTATCATTTATTCTCTGATTTCATTGTGTTTATACAAATTAGATATTTATATACATTTTTTTCTTTCTGGAAGTGTGTATACAATTTTTTGGCGGACTCCGTATTTATGGGTATAGATATATGTATTCTTATCTATAATTATTTAAATATGTGCGACGGATGATGTAGCGCTTATGTAACTAACACAGATTACGAAACAGCTGTCAACTAACAGATTAAACATCTATTCTCTGACTTCACTTTCCTGGACAATCTTTATATACACTATCAACCATTACGATTCCTGAGTCTTCAGAAAGGTGGTGAAGTTACATTCCAGTCTTAACTGTCTTTCTCGACAGCCACGGACTAGCAAGGGAGCTTGATGTGAATTCTGTTCGATTCTTTGAATCCCTATACATACACAGAGCACAAGCATGGCTGTGGGATAAGAAGTCTACTTGCCAATCATATGGTTCTGGTTTCAGTCCCACTGTCTGATACCTTGGGCAAGTGTCTTCTACTTTAGCCCCTGGCTGATCAAAGCTTTGTGAACAGGTTTGATAGACGGAAACGGAAAGAAGCCCGTCATGTGTGTGTATCTGTACAAGTGTGTGTGTGTGTGTGTGTGTGTGTGTGTGTGTGTGTGTGTGTGTGTGTGTGCGTGCGTGTGTGTGTAGTTCAAAATTGTACAAAACAAAAACCAAAGGACAGAGACAAGTGAGGAGACAACAAAGTGTATAGTCCGCTGGTCGGAAAGAATGGAAAATTCTTTGACGTTTTGAGCCTATGTTCTTTCACAGAATGGAATGAGAAGAGAAAACAGATGGAGAAAGAAAAAGAGAAAAAAAAACAAGAGAAAAAATGTCTGGATTAACGGTTGCTCATACGTATGCATGTGTATTTATATATAAAATCATAATTATATTTCTTGCATAAAATAAAGCTGTGAAAATATAATTTTTAATTCAAATTCAAGAAATAACTCTTTCAAAAGCACTTCACCTTATTTTTCTTCTACTCAACCATGGTTTCTTCTGCGTAGATATATATGTTTCCCAGACTTTACGTTCATTGTTTTGCACGTATGAATATATATATATATGTGTGTGTGTGTGTGTGTGTGTGTGTGTACATATATATATATATGTATGTATATATGTGCGTGTGTGTGTAAGTATGCATATATATATTCATATATATATATATATATATATATATATA
>NC_068999.1:7158295-7162545 GCF_001194135.2 Octopus bimaculoides | reverse complement strand
GTGTGTGTGTGTGTTTGTGTGTGTGTGCTTATATGTGGAAGCGTATACACACACACGTACATATATCTATATATTATTTCATATAAATATATTTGTGTGTATGTACATATACGTGTGCGTGGGTGAGAGGATGGATATATCTCCACACACACACACACACACACACACACACACACACACACACACACACTCACACACACACGCACGCACGCACGCACATGAGCATATGTGGACATTGAAAGCATATGTAAATATAGATTAATTTATATGACCACACACAGCAAGCTGGTACATGGCATCGAACCCTAACCTTCTTAGGTGCGGTTGATCGCTCTGTTGCATTAAGCTAAACTATGTATTTTGTTTTCTATAAAACACCGACTCACTCGGCGCTTCTACGTTTATTTATAAAAACTGTTCTCTCGTTCCAAAAGCTATTATTTAGCGTTATAAAAGACGGCAATAGTTCTTAGATGTCGCTTAGCTTAATGATACTGAGCCGTCAGCCGAAATTGAAAGGTAGAGGGTTCGCTTCACTGTTGTGGCTTGCTGAGCGTCAGACTAATACGCCTTCTAAGGGTATTTACCTGATCTAGGCTGTTTTCACAGTCATCCTGCATTCGAGATTTACTTCATTTTATGTAAACTGACAACTTATTCAGTTCTTTTAATTATGTTCATTATATATATATATATATATATATATATCACCATGATGTCGCTCTCATATGGTTGTAATGCATGTGCCTGCGGTACCCTTATTAGACGTATAGTCATAATGGGTATATTGGGCTTTGTATATTTTACCCCAGTGTTACTTTGATGGCATGCACTGCTCTCTCGCTCAATATTATTATTATTATTATTATTATTATTATTATTATTATTATTATTATTATTATTATTATCATTATTATTATTATTATTATTATTATTATTATTATTATTATTATTATTATTGAGTTCTTTCAATTCTGTTTCCATTTCTTGCCGAGTGTCTTCCCGACACCTAAAGCAAAGAAACTTACTATAAACTGTGATAGGCCATCAAAAGGAGACACCAGATTGTTCATTTACAGAATCAAATAAAGTTATGTAAAAAACATATATTTACATGGATGGTAATCGTTCTCACAATGACAATGCCCTTCTCAATATGTGTGACGTAACAGTTAAAACAATCTTTTACACTTCTTGCAGGAACGGTTAGCTAGGGATCATTCTCAAATAATTTTCAGTTTCTTTTTAGATCATTCTTAATGCTCCTACAATCACTGGTATTGTAACCGCCTTGAGATGCCACATTTTTTTCGATTTCAGTGAGTAAATCTTTATATTTGCAGAGCTTGACAAGTTTTTTGCCGATATATTATGGCCAAAAAGGATATTCATGTCGATCAATAAACAGACTTGGTCTTCTACAACAATAACCGTTTATTAGCCTTGGTGGTTCTGTCTGTGTGTTCTTGAAAGTCACAAAGAATCATTACATTTTCTCCCTGAGTTACAGCATCAGTGTGACGATTATAACACTTGTCAACAGTTTTGGTTTTGTGGTGCCGACATATTAAACAGCGTAGATACTGGCCAACTCTGTCATGGCTTTGTTTATATTCAACTGGTGCTAAAACTTTACATCCAGTGATTAATTGTTCAACTGTTTTGACCTTATCATTGCAGAATCAGCACTTTGGATCGATTCCATTTTTCATCACATTAGCTGCGAGTGAGAAAGCTTTGATCTTGAGCAACTAGCATGAAGCCCACTCTCTGAATTTAACCCTGAACTTCGAAGTCACTGATGGCTGTGCTCTTGGTCAACATCAGCTTTCTTTTATCCTTTCGGGGTCGATGAAATAAGTACCAGTGAAAAACTGGAGTCGATGTAATCGACTTATCCTCCCCCGCCACAGAATTTCAGGCCTTGTGCTTATAGCAGAAAGGATTATTATTAATGCGGCGGGGAGGTGGCAGAATCGTTTGCACGCCGGGCGAAATGCTTAACGGTATTTCGTCCGTCTTTACGTTCTGAGTTCAAATTCCGCCGAGGTCGACTTTACCTTTCATCCTTTCGGATAATAGGTACAAGTTGAGTACTGGGGTCGATTTAATCGACTTATTTCTTCTCCAAAATTCCAGGCCTTGGATTCACACTTGCACGAATCTTTTTCAGCCATATTGGTAGCTGAGTGCTGATACTTCCAAGTGCACAAATTACTATTGGTATCACGTCTATCAAAACTTTATATTGCTGGGTATGATGGAAAGGGTCAGCTGTCCACAGCCAGCAGACTAAGATGACACTTGTTTACTGGTCATGCTTCAAGAACCCTGCCAAGAATTCTTGCAGTTCCAAGCAATGCTGACTTTTTGTAGTGAAATATCTTCATTTAAATTGATAGGGTTTTTCTAAGGATGTGGACAGTACTTGTCAGCACAATCTTTCGGATTTCTCTGAGACATGGTTCTCCTGGGATACTATCTAGATGTTTCTGACATCCCTTTCTTATCATACTTAGGGCACTTACATTAACAGGGACAGTTTTCGCTTCAAGATGCCACATATTTTGCTTTTCAATTTTTATTTTTTTGTTATTATTATTATTATTATTATTATTATTATTATTATTATTATTATTATTATTATTATTATTATTATTAATTATAATAATAATAATAATAATAATAATAATAATAATAGTAATGGTAATAATAATAATAATAATAATAATAATAATAATAATAATAATAATAATAATAATAATAATGATATTGTTGTCTCTTGACGTCTCTGGGTGAGACTTGGAGCTAACTTGTACAAATGTAAAGCAAAAGTCAAACATAAAATAATAATAATAATAATAATAATAATAATAATAATAATAATAATAATAATAATGATAATATGGTGAACTGGCAGAATCGTTAACACGCCGGACTAAATGCTTAACGTCATTTCGTCAGTCTTTACGGTCTGAATCTAAATTCGATTTTGCTTTCATCCTTCTGGAGCCGATAGAATAAGTACCAGTTGAGTACTGGGGTCGATATAATTGAGTAGTCCCCTCCCTTAAAATTTCAGGCCTTGTGCCTTTAGTAGAAAGGATTATTATCCTCATCATCATCATTATTATTATTATCCTCAAAAATTGGGATTTCGGATTTGACCTAATTATATGATATGGATGATCGGAGCGACGGTGGAGGTAAATGTGGGATGATGTGGGCTTGCAAAATAATTCTGTCACTATTCTGCCTCCAGAAAACCTAATTTTTGTGTCCAAAAATTCAACGCTAGTTCTTGAAAAACTAGACGTAAATTTTATGTTGGATTTAAAGCCGTAGTTTTTAGCGTAACAGTCACAGAAATGCAAGAAGTCCATTAAACTATCCTGTGGTCCTTTCCAGACAAAAAAGACGTCGTCAATGAACCGTAACCAGAGTTCATGACCATGCAGGGATTTGAATGTCTTCAATAACTGTGTCTCTAATTTTGTCATGAAGACATTAGCGAAATTAACTGCCATGGGGGATTAGAGACACACATACTGTCAGTCACTAAGGGACATGTTCAAGTGGTTAAGGTCAAGCAGCTGACAAGCAAATCTGTAATATTGAGCAGAATATTTGCTATAACGATATTTCTGCTTCAGCAACTCAGCGCTGAATCTGTCCGAAATGTAATGGGAAATAGGTCAGTTTCAAAACATTGATGTCCAGGTCACAAAAGCCAAGTTTGAAAGAAATAATCATCAAATAAGAAATAACACTTACCTACAAAAATTTTTTTTTAATTTATTATTAGTGTAATTAAATGAAATACAGGTACCTGGACTCTAGTGTAGATTACTGGGGATTATAAGAGATTTCAGATCATGAGTGTCGGACGAAAAGTCTGAGTTATACTCATAGTGAGATCGAGTAGAATCCTTGAAGACGGTACCTCTGTATGGCTGCAGACCATGGACTACAAGAGGTAGAGGGTAAAAGAAACGATAAAATATGTTGATAGCCAAAATGAAATAACTAATTAGCAACTATAAATTGATAAATTACTTCGAAATATCCGGCTTTAATGTCATTTTATCGATTGATAATTGAAATGTATTAAGATACGAGGTATAAAATAGCATTGTCTTACAATGTTGCTATGGAAACAATTCGAATGAAACATGGTTTTACACTTTTAGATATATTCTAAATATTTTCGACTATCGCAGCTCTAAGCTGAAACTGTAAAAGAAAAAAAA
>NC_068999.1:7152415-7154799 GCF_001194135.2 Octopus bimaculoides | reverse complement strand
GTCGCCAACACTCACATTTCGTATCTTTTCCGTTGACGATATCAAAGAAAAAAAGAATTGATGCTATACTTCCTTTTGCTTATAAAATCCATTTTGTCGGTTCGATTTTATATACATATATACATACATACATACATACATATATATATATATATATATATATATATATATATATTAAAAAGTAAAGATAAAGATCCCTCCCAAATCATACAGAGTCATAGAGGGCCAGTGTCCCGGTTTCCGTGGCGTATGTATTTCCTATTTGGATAGGACGTCGGTCCGTCCGTCTCAAGGTTATTCGTTTTAAGCAGCTTAGTGGACAAGAGCGTTGCCTGGTCTAGAATTCAAAATCACAGTATTACGACCATGAATCCAACACCCTGACCACTAAGCCACACGCCTCCACTGAGAGATATTTAGCTGTTATTTTTAGTAGTTCAAGCGGCTGCATATAAGCGCTCTCAAGGAATTGTTTCTGACAGCGCAATATTACACAAGTAGGACGTTTGTTTGCATGTGATGTAATGAATGTTGGAACACCACTGGATGTGTCAGTCGGTTGATTCATTGAAGCTAATTATATTCAAGACTTCCTCCCTGTTTAAGAAAGACACACTGTTTTGTGACTGAATTGAATTGAAAGTTTTAGCAAATCTCTGAAATGTTACACTGCCAGCCAAAATAAAACGCGAACAGCTACGGCTATATATGGCTAGAAATTTCGCATTCTATTCATCATTTAAACAATTTTCATCTCCCTCCCTTTGTCTCCCTTTGCCTGTATATATGTGTATGTGTGTGTATACATATATATATATAAATATATATATATATGTGTGTATGTGTGTGTGTATACATATACATATGTATATATATAGATATATATAGATATATATATATATATATATATATATATATATATATAAGTTGTTTCTTGTAAACATCAACCCTTACACCATATAGATCTCACAGGTTTTTTGGCAAGATATTAAATAGCTGTAGGCCTTTGAATCCCGGCCTTTGTAGTACCCGGTTCGTACTCTAGACGAGATGGGTGGGAAATCTTGAACAGTTGAGTGACATTCAGATAGGAGTGACTTTCGATGCCAACATCTTAATACCACTGCATATCTCACCCGTTTCCGCTATACGTTGTATTATCGAAATTCCTTCAGTCTCTCCCAGTAATGCAGTTGTTTCATTGATGCGATCTTACTTGTGTAGCCGCAATCTTCATGCATATATACATATATACTTATACCCATATAGACAGATAGATAGATATGTCCACATCACTTTGACAGACTCCGGAGAAGCGAGCGGCCAAACTGTTTATTTACTCAACAAATGCAGCAGTTGGTCTATGAAGGAGCCCCTAATTTGCATACCGAAAGTGTTAAACTCTCTATAAATACCAGCGGTCTGGTATTAGTCCACACAGTATTAAGGTATGATATACTATGTGTGTGTGTGTGTGTGTGTGTGTGTGTGTGTGTGTGTGTGTGTGTGTGTGTGTGTAAGACAAGAACAAGAATGAAGAAAAGTATATCTTCAATTGATAATTACACTATACATACATTACCAACGTTCGTTTTTATTGTGCCAGCATATTTAAGAACAGGAAAAACGGTATAAAATACCAATCAAATTAATACATCAGAAAATCTGTGCTATTTATAAGAGAGAGTCAGACTAAAATAATAGACAAACAGAAGACAAATAGATAGATAGATAGATAGATAGATAGATAGATAGATAGATAGATAGATAGATAGATAGATAGATAGATAGATAGATAAGCAAGTAAATAAAACACATAGTCAACCAAGTTTGAGAGGGGTGAATACAGAAATACTTTGAAACGACGAAGCCAAACTTTTCAAATGCGTTGCAAGATTTGCATAAACTATCAGACGTGTTTCTGTCTCTGTAGACTTCGAAACACAGTTATTCAGTAGAATCTTTACAGACAACTGAGACTGGCGCTTCAACTTTCCCGAGAGACAGCAAGCAACTAATGAAGGCAATCAGATCCATGATAAATATACACAAGTACGAGTAGGTGTATGTTTATTCGCTCAAGTAAATGTGTGTCGGGATGGACTACATGTCGACGTATGAGTTTGTCTGTGTGCGCGTGCAGTCGTCAAATCAAACGTTTTTTTTTTTGTTTTTTTTTATGTGTTTCAGCCAAGTGGCTGCGGTCATGTTGAGTTTTTCGTTCTGCTTTGTTTGTTTGTTTATTTGTTTGTTTGTATATTCCACTTTGAATTTGATACTTTGAATCTCATTGTGTTAACCATTTTATCGGAGTAGATCTTCTATTTTACATATAGACACAGGATCTGCAAGAAATCTTGTAGAAATCGTCTCCAGTATATATA
>NC_068999.1:7150680-7151618 GCF_001194135.2 Octopus bimaculoides | reverse complement strand
CAGAACGAGGTGCGTCTTTGAGGTCAAAATTTGCATTTTTGAACTTGGCATACCAATCACGAGCGGTTCTTTCAGCCATGGCACCCTCTCCATACAGCATAAATGTCGCGAGCAGCTTTTGCGACGTTAGAACCTTGATTAAAAGCAAAAAGAAGGATGTGTCGAAAATACTCGTTTTTCTTAACTTGACATCCCATTTTAATGATCTGATAATAAACAAAAATTAACTAAAATTAACTAGAAAAAAATAGATTCCAAAGTGATTCAAAAATAGAATTCTCGGAAAAGATAGATTCCAAAATCTGTTTTCCCTCCCGTTACCTAGTGGTTCGGAAAAAGAAACTGATAGAATAAGTACCAGATTAAAAAAAAGCAAAAAAGACATAAGTTTTTGAGATTGGTTTATTTGAGTAAAATCCTTCAAGGAGGTGCGACAACATGATCGTTGTTCAATGACTAAAACAAATATCCGATAAAAAAATTAAACAAAGATGGACGACAACGTTATCGCGGAGCCACACCATTCGTAGTATTCAGTTACGTCCCTTTAATTTATGAGTTAAAATAGCGCCGAGATAAACTTCCATTATTCTATTACAGATAAGGGCAACAAAATACGTTGTAGTCAAGCAATGGGGTCTGCTGCTTTAATTAACTATACTCTCTTTCGAAATGTGTGGTTTCTATCAATATTAAAAATCAATATTTACATAGACACTTTGATACATCAATGAAATTGTGTCTTGCAAATAACATGTTTAAATGTAATGTACTTCTTGCATCAAAACTGTGAAAGGACTTCAACTGTGAACGTTGATAAAGGAAATTTAATATTGTGAGGCATTTAATAGGACATTCTACAGTTTCTGACATTCTAAACAACTTTCTATAAATATAAAAAGTTAGTGCTGAATAATGAATACAAAACTAAAACCATA
>NC_068999.1:7147263-7148753 GCF_001194135.2 Octopus bimaculoides | reverse complement strand
TATATATATATATATATATTCACTAGCTTTCTTTATACAAAAGTACATTTTAATCTACTTCTAATTCTTTACAAAACCTCTCTCTTCTCATATATTATCCTAACATATTCTTAATTTTATTTAATTATCAACCGCACTCCATCGTTATTACCTCGCTCCTTCTCTAGTTGGTTCTCGTCTTTATTTATTTATCTTCCGGCCGTTGTTATTTAGTGTTACTTCTATCCATCCATATTTCTCTCTATTTAGTTCATGTAATTATAACCATTCCAATATTTTCCTAATCGTTGCTGTTCTTGTAGTGTAACTTTTACTTGCTAATGGCGTTCCATAATTTCTTATGAAGTAGTTTCTCTTGTCTCTTCCCTCTTTAGAATTTTTACAAAATATTTCTTCTCCTCAATGACTCATCTCTGAAGTAAGTCTGCTTTCAAGCTATCTGCATACAATTTTCTAGTCACAGTATAACTTCTTTTATTTTCCCTTTATGAATGAATTTAATTATTTGTTTACTTAAATTATTCTTACGATGTTTTTACAAATTCATTTATAACTTTTATATAATACATTCCACAACAGCGATACCTTATAATATGTTTATTTTTTCTTATCGAATATACATTTATATCAAACATTTACTATTCAGATATACATCTGCATCATTCTTATATGTTGTGATGTAAACCATTCGTTATTACAAAAGCTATTTTCAAAGATTCTAATCATTTATAAACCAAGCTACTCTCATTCGTGTACCAGAGTAAGTCAGGCTACCCCGTAACCTGCAGCTTACCAATTTTTTTAATTTTTAATTCGATTTAATACACTAATTATTTTTTCTTTATTTAATGATTTCCATCCATATAAACTCTCGTTGTTACTCCATAATCACTCATGAATTGGGATTTATCATTTGTATTCCTCATTCATTTTGCACCATTCTTTCGTTTCTGTTTTTCACACACACTCTTTCTCTTTCTTTCTCTCCCTCACTGGATACCTTTGTTTTTTCTTTTACTCCTTTTTTTTTGTATTTTATTGATTTTTCTAGAAGAGTTCATTTTTTTTTCTTTTGTCTCTGCTTTTCTTTACGTTTAGGTATTTCAATATTTTAGAAACACACGGCGGTGGGCTGGCAGAGACGTTAGCACGCCGGCCGAAATGCTTAGGGATATTTCGTCTGCCTTTACGTTCTGAGTTCAAATTCCGCCAAGGTCGACTTTGCTTTTCATCCTTTCGGAGTCGATAAATTAAGTGCTGGTTTTCTCACAGACGGAAGCTCCAATACGAACATTTCAAAGTGTTTGAGTGTCAATCTGAGGACAGTGCATGTACCGAGAGTGATAAAAATCTGAATCTTCAGATTTTTCAATATGCTAGTCCACTGGTTTTAAATTGATATTAATCAAATTAATATTCAATTTTTCAGCCTTATTATTCAAATTTATATATATAACACAACCCCACCATTTACTGACTTATACATATAT
>NC_068999.1:7146138-7147047 GCF_001194135.2 Octopus bimaculoides | reverse complement strand
TATATAGAAGAGTTGCATTCCACAAGTTTTGGGATCTTTCTAGGAGAGGTGGTTATAGCTGTTCTAGATTATCGTAATTTTATCATATCATTACTATACGATAATAAAATAATAAACTGACTTGTCAACTTCTTTATTCCAGATTGAAGGAGATAATCGTAACAGTACTTTGAACACATCTTACTATATACAGCTTGTCACAACTGACTTCTTTGTAAAATGCAGTCGCGACGTGAAGACAGTTTGGAAGCTCGCTATGGAATAAAGTTTTCTGTTAAATTACGCAAAAAACGTAACAGAAACTTGAGATACCTCTGCTTGCTTATGAATTAACCTTCATGAGCTGATTGTTTGTTTATCGCTGGCACAAAAGGCTCAAGAACGGTAGAGAGGAGATGAGAGGCGAAGAAAGGTGCAGGAGGGAAAAGAACGTCAGAATATCAGAACTCGTCGAGAAAATTCGCAAGTTTCTGAATGAAAACCGTCGTGTGTCGTCTGCAAAGATAATAAGCATGCAGTTTTAGTAATTATTCTTTATTCTTTATGCGGCGCCCTTTTAAAGCCTAGCCAGGCTCATGGGCCTGGTTTCCCTGTTTCTATGGCGTATGTGCTCCCCCAGATGGACGGGACGCCAGTCCATCGCAGCTTTACTCAAGAAACAGGAAGAAAGAGTGAGAGAAAGTTGGGGCGAAAGCGTACAACGGGGGTCGCCACCACCCCCTGCCGGAGCCTCGTGGAGCTTTAGGTGTTTTCGCTCAACAAATACACACAACGCTCGGTCTAGGAATCTAAACCGCGATCCTCTGACCGTGAATCCGCTGCCCTAACCGGTGGGTCATTGCGCCTCCTTTAGTAATTATACGCAGAATTATTCGTGAAGATCTGAACATATGTAGAATTTGTGCAAAG
>NC_068999.1:7141022-7145500 GCF_001194135.2 Octopus bimaculoides | reverse complement strand
ATATATATATATATATATATATATATATATATATATATATATATATACGTGTAGATGTAAGTATGTACATATGCGTATGTATATATGCATATATGTATATATTATTTATATTATATATATATGTACATGTGCACAGTTATATGTGTGTGTGTGTGTGTGTGCGTGTGTGTGTGCCTACGTGTGTGTGTCTATTTGTGTGTGCGTGCGTATGCGTGTGTATGTTCGTACACACACACATACATATGTATGCATACAAAACTGAAATCATTATAATTCACTTTCCATGTGTCTGTTCTTTCCTCTGCAATTCCAATAACTTTATATGTTTATAGAAAGTTGTTTAGAACGTCAGAAACTGTAGAATGTCCTATTAAATGCCTCACAATATTAAATTTCCTTTCTCAACGTTCACAGTTGAAATCCTTTCACAGTTTTTAAGCAATAAATACATTATTGTTAAACATGTTATGAGCAAGACACAATTCCATTGATGCAATCAAAATGTCTATGTAAATATTGATTTCTTAATATTGACAGAAACCACACATTTCGGAGGAGAGCATAGACAATTAAAGCAGCAGACCCCAAATACCTGACCGGTACATATTTTATCAACCCCTACATTTAATGGAATAATGGAAGGTAAATTTAATATCGGTGAGATTTTAACTCGTAAATTAAAGGGGCGTAACTAAATGGCACAAATTATTGTTTTGTTTTATGCTTTTCTAAATCTACAAACGTTCCACCTTGTTTAAGTAAATATTATATATAGATGTATAGTTATTGTGTGGATATCTTTGTTTATTGCTGCTGTTGTTGCTACTGTCGTTTAGCCCTGGGTTGGGTCTGATTGAGTAGACGTATGATGGACGTCATTCAAGTTGTGATCATGTTATTTTTTATAAGAGGTGTAATGTATCCAGGACTAATTTACCTTGGTTATACATGTTATACATGTTTCCTTGTCTTTTTTAAACTGACAGTGTGTCGTTCCAGAAAGATAGATGGAGATAGAGAGAGAGAGAGAGAGAGAGAGAGAGAGAGAGAAAGATAGAAAGAAAGAAGGAATGGGATAGAGTAAGACATGGCGCCATGCATATAAAGATGGTGAACAACCTATACAATACTCTTTAGTTTAAATCCCTCTTAAGCATTTCTTCATACTGTTTGAACGTTTACTTAATCTTACATAGTTCTGTTAATCCAGCTATCTTCAGTAGATCCCAGATTCTTCTGGAATATTATACAAAATACGCCAACAACGTATTAAAAGATAAATGTGTAAATTTCCGAGGCTATGGAAAGAATATAGCGTTTTATTTTTGGGGTGGGGTATTTCTTTTTGTTTGTTTTAATTTGGACCAGAACACAGAATAAACAGGACTTAGTTCTGCCAGTAATCGAACCGGTAATGAAAAGATTCGACAATGTTCTTTGTTAGATTTTTGCCGCCGATTTCAACGGTCGGAGTATACCCATATGTTCGTTTGAAAATGGATTTGATATGTAAACAATTTCGCGTTTTTAAGCGATTTACTCAACAACGAACTCTTCTCTGAAAGGTAGACAAACAGACAGAAACAGAGATAGATAGATAGATAGATAGATAGATAGATAGATAGATAGATAGATAGATAGATAGATAGATAGATAGATAGATAGATAGATAGATAAGAGAGACAGACAGACAGACACAGGAACGCAAATATTCACATGCATGCATACATACATTCATAGATACATACATACATACATACATACATACATACATACATACAAGCATGCATGCATACGAACCTTCCTACCAAAGAAGACGTGTTATTGAAACAGAGTCTCAAAGAATGTCTACAACTGAGAAAAGATTATGTAAATCTAATCCATGCCTGACTTTTATTCATCAGTTTTTGTCTGCTTAGCTGTAATCAGGAGGAAGTATCAGACAATAAATTCCTCTACTTTTTAAAACTAGAGATTATTTCGGTTTACATTATTCAGCTCTGGGTTTTGTTTTGTTTTGTTTTTTTCGCCATAGAAGCGATTGCATTTCGTTGACGTAATAACGAATGCCAGTATGGCATAGTAGAACTGACAGCCATATTTTGTGAGACGTGAGCTTTTGCTATCGTTGAGAGAAACACGTTTTCGTAGTGTAGACGAATAACGAAATATTTCGGAGAATGTTTTGATTTTTTTTTCGTTTATATCTCTTATATTTTATTTGTTTCACTCACGGGACTGCGGTCATACTGGAGCACCCCCTTGAAGAGTTTAGTGGAATAAATCAAGTCCAGTACTTGTTTTAAATCTGCTACTTATTCCATTGGTGCCTTTTACTGATGACGTCGTGGTTGTTCTTGCAATTGTTGTTGTTGTTGTAATAATAGTTACTCTTCTTCACCTTCTTCTTCTTCTTGCAGTTGTTGCTGTTGCTGCTGCTGCTGTTGCTGTTGTGACGGCGCGTGTGGCCCAGTGGTTAGTGTTCGGTTCACGGTCACAATGTTGTTGAGTTCAGTTCTTGGACAGGGCAGTACGATGTGTTCATGAGCAATGCACTTTCATTCACATTATTATAGTAAACTCTGCTGTAACTTGGTGTTTCGGGATCGAATTGAGCCAGTGACTCGATTCTTTCCTCTGATGGTTTTGTAGAACATTCACAATGATATTCTCTCACATGGCAGATGTGTGTCATCAGAGACGGTGGAGATAGAAAGCTTTCTGAAACATCCACGATGCTCACTTGTCACGTGACTGAGGTGAACTGTCAGAGGCGATGGTCGTGTGACAGTGCTTACTTTGTCCCAGGACAGAGATGAGTTGTCATTGCCTTCCTCTGGAGTTCAATTTTATTTTACTGGAGTCATCAAACTCGACCCATCTGAGGAGGATTCCGTACAGTTTCTGTCTACTAAATTTCATTCATAAGCTGTTGATATACCCGACACTATAGCAAAATATACTCAAAGTGCTGTGCATTTATTTCAACCCTGGAATTTCGTGGTTCTGAAGCGAAGTTCTTAACCACATAGGCATGTCTGTGTCTAAATATATTTAATAAGAGATTAAGAAGTACGAGGGAGTAAAATCGATCGCTTGTATAGGCATCGGCCCTGCTGGAAAACGAACGTGGCTAACAGAATCGCTAGGAAAGAGAGAAGAACTAAGCAACACACTGGGTCGCTCGTATTCTGTTGCTGACACAGTGTTATGTCAGTGAGCAAGGGAGGTAACTCATAATTTTTAAATGCCATCGTCTACCTAACAGTATAAAGAGATGTCTGACTTTAAGAACAATTCTCTGCACCATTATAAATTCCAACACCATTGTAAGTTTCAGGAGTGTTTCTTTAATATACACTGACTGTGACCAACACCTCCTATGTATGGAACATAAAGAGAGAGAGAGAGAAAGAGAGAGAGAGAGAGAGAGAGAGAGAGAGAGAGAGAGAGAGAGAGAGAGAGAGAGAGAGAGAGAGAGAGAGAGAGAGAGAGAGAGAGAGGAACGAGCATAGCCAAAATTATTTGCTTGAGATGCACAACTCGAAGAAAAAAATCGATACGTTCGTTACCTAGCCTACTTTGATTTGCTTTTATGCTGTGTTGGTTTTGTTGTTGTTACTGCAGGTGCTGCTATTTATTTAGCCATGAATCAGTCGTGATTGAGCAGACATACGAACCAACGAAAGCGGCGTGCTGGTAGAAACGTTAGCGCGTCGGACAAAATGCTTAGCGGCATTTCTTCCAGCTCTTTTTTCATTCCGAGTTCAACTCCCGCCAAAGTCAGCTTTGCTTTTCTGAGGACGATGTAATCGACTTGTCCCCTCTCCTCAAAATAGCTGACCTTGAGCCCCGCATTGGACCTGCGTCTCGTACAAGAGGAAACGTTGCGCTCTGGGTCACTTATACACAATGGAAACCAGACAGAAGGCCTCGTGAGTTCTGTGGCACGAAAATCTTTTTTAAATTAAACCAATGTGATCCCATCATTACCATTTTGTATGTTTTTTATCTATAGCGGGACTAAAATGTGTATTTCCTTCATTTAAGACGATTAAATGTAATTTGCAGAAATTTGGCTGCTATTTCTAGCAGGCCGAACGACTCTCAGAAGCTTCCTCGTTGACATGGCTCAACAGACAGGTCGATCTACACTCTCACCATTCCTCACAACTCTCTACAAAATCAGATATTATTTACTCATTTAATGTTACCATACAAAGAGGAAGCGTACAGTTTGTATTTGTTTCTGTCTCCCACTCTCTTTACCTCACTCTCTCTCTCTCTCGTTCTCTCCCTTTCTTTCTCTTTCTCTTTCTCTCGATAGGTAGAAACGTACATACATACATACATACATATATACATGCATGTATATAAATATATACGCGCGTACATTCATATACACGCATATATAAATACACATGTGTATGTATATATATATATATATATATATATATATATATATATATATATATATA
>NC_068999.1:7139549-7140785 GCF_001194135.2 Octopus bimaculoides | reverse complement strand
ATATATATATATATATATATATATATACACATATGTATTCATATATGTATATAAATATATATGTATATATATATGTGTGTGTGTATATATATTATATTATATTATATTATATATACACGTATCCCTGCCTGAATTGTATTTTAGATTCAGAGCGTTGTTGTTTCTGTTACTTCTTTGATTAGTCTTCTTGTTTATTTTGCTTATATTCGCCATTTTCCCATTGTAATCATCTCATACGGCTTACAACGGCTAAATATCGAGATAGATGCATATTTCGTTTGATTAATTCATCTCACGTTTCTATCAACAATCTTTTGTGCTTTGTCAACTTTTGCCATTCATTAATCTCTCAGTTCTATTTTTATGTATTTTAATTAAGATATACAGCAGAAGAAAAGGTTCGGTCGTTGCTCTATATTTCGTTTTTATTTGCTCGAGTTTATTCCCTTTATTCTAGAAATTTATCGTTAACTTCATTTCAATATGTCTTAGAAAACCCACCTTTATTTATTCATATATGTACTTTTATTTAATTATATTAGTGGATTCTTTTACACACGTCCTTTAGTTGCTTTCTGACTGTAGAACAGAGAGTTTCAATCCATCTATCCATCGTCTCTCCCCGCTATTCTTGAGTGGGTCATGGAGATGGAGTCCTCAAGCACCTACACCACAGGGTCATGTTAAAAGCAACCACCATCACACTTTCCTGCTGGATTCCTAACTGAATTTATCGATATTATCCAACCATCTGGTTCGTGGTTTGCTCCAAGGTCGCCTGTCGGTTTGGTTCAGTTTGAAGAATCTCTCTAACGATCTTCTGCTGTGACAGTCACATCAAACATCCGTTGTACCAGAACTATGACCTCCCATGCCAAGAAGTAGCGGCTCGATCTGGAGACACTCCCTGAGCTCCGAGCTATGCAATTTGTCGATTAATGTTATTCCAGAGATCCTTCAGAGTATCTGCGTTTAGTCCACTTGTATTCGCGATTATAGTCTTTCTGTCATTACCCAGTATTTATGACCATAGGTTAGGACAGGCACGAAAACGAAACTGAAGATAACGGCTGAAGAATTGAAGATAACCAAATTAAAGATGTATGCATATTAACAAGTTTCTGTTATCGAACTGGAAGTTGGTGGTGTTGGGGTGTGGAGGAGGCGAGGGTGGGGGAAGCAAGGGTGGAGTGTGGGTTGAGGTGAGGGTGGGGATAGGAGGGAGGGAGGTGGAGG
>NC_068999.1:7135338-7138815 GCF_001194135.2 Octopus bimaculoides | reverse complement strand
TCGTTGTAAGTCATTTATAATTTTTTTTTTTACATTTTACAGGTTTTTCTCTTTGGTTTATTAAATATATATCTAAATAATGGGATTTATGTAATAACGTAATTTTTCTCTAAATGTTTCCCAGATACTACAGCATTAGAGTGAAATAAGCTAGAAATTACAAATGAAATACTGCAAGTATTTTGTGAAACCATGAAATATTTAAAGTTTGCGAAGACATAACTTATGCATAGCTTTTGCTGTTATGTCATTAGTAACGACAGCAAACCGCAACAGAAGATATATGCACCAGAAACCAAATTTTTGATTTTTGTATATTATTTTAAATCTTTGTGAATTATATTTTTCTTCTTTTTTTTTCTTTTTTTTTTTTTTGAAAGAAAGGAAGTTTGGTTTATTTCATTTGTTTGTTTAAAAGTCTTGTTTTATTTTTATGATTACTGCTTTCATTTTCGTATTGATGAAACAGAAAATGGTGTCTGTATATTTCTTACGGCTAACTGCGAAAGAAATAGGAAGTAGCTTTGCCTCGGGCAACAGAAAAACATAGCTTCACTCAATGAATGTTTTGTTTCAGCATGAAACGCCAAAATTAATGCTTCCGTTTAGAAATCATGCAGTGATAGCGAAGTTTGTTGATTCCTCGATACATCTGCATGGTTCTTTGGTCAATGTCAAGAATGGAAGGAAGACCAACGCAAAACGCTTTGCAAAACTATTACATCCTTCTGTAGTTGTATTAATCAATCAACGTAAAGAGTAAGTAGCTCATGAACCGTTTCCCCAGACTTTCCTGACTGCTTTAAAATGATTCCGCCAACGACAAACCTAAACATCCACAAGCCAACGTCGGCAAAAGCAACGCGGGTGGAGGAGAGAACCACGGGTGTATGATCCGGATATTTACAAATATGGTCGCCTTTCCTTAAACCACCAAAGGATCAAGTTGTGATGTTATCGCTATTGGTGATACTTAGTTCCAAAATCGCCCGAGAAGCAAACCTGTTGTTTTACAGAAAAACCGTCGTGCTTCTAAAACTACCAACATTTTAGAGCAGCCACTCTCTAAGATTTTTTCGCGGTTTGGATTAAAATCTTCCAGACACCGTCTATTAATCAGTATATCTTTGAATTCATTTAATCATTTCTTTTGTGTGTTCGGATTTCGTATAATGGTGCATATTCTTTTTACTATATTGTACGAAATATTGGCTTTCATGTGCTTTGGGTAGAATGAAGTAAAAAGTAAACACTATCTCGAGTCTGTTGACTTATAATATACATCTGTCTCAATTCTATTCTGTTTTTGATATCGCTTATTAACAAGCACATGCAGTTTGCTATGGAATACAATGAGGATAAATTATCTTTTGGGGGATACATTAGTTTAAAAGAATAACGATAATCTTTAAATGATTCGAATGTAATAATATATTTTCAATATGATACGATATTTCGCAATATGTAATATTGTCTTTGGAAATAATGATTGTGATAATCTGTTTTTCAATGCATATTATTGTATTCTGAAATTATTTGATTGTAATAATATACTTTGAACTTAATTCACTGCAATTTAAAAGGTAAAACGCGTTTTCTTTTTTCCATATTTCATCACCTGTGTGGGATACGTTAACGTGTATATAAATATATACACGTTAACGTAGATAGACAGACAGACAGACAGACAAACAGACAGACAGACAGACAGACAGACAGACAGACAGACAGACAGACAGACAGACAGATAGAGAGAGAGAGAGAGAGAGAGAGAGAGAGAGAGAGAGAGAGAGAGAGAGAGAGAGAGAGAGAGAAAGAGTGAGAGATATCCTTCCTACATGAAGATATCTAGAAATATTTTTTTCCAAAGACATCATTAAGTATTGACTTTTCTTTGGAATCCCCTTTAGTCGTTTACGATCAATTTAAACTTTTCAAACATGACGTTCTATTCCCTGCTACATCATTGACATATATTTAAAAAAGAAGATCCTTAAGGCAATGTCTTTTCATACACCTGTTCCTTGACAAAGAATCAATTTGGTCGATAGATCGGCAGAACCATTAGACATCACTAACTCAAACTATAGATCCATTACTCTTTTACTTGTGTCAGTCTTTAGACTACGACCAAGCTGGAGCATCGTTTCGACGAATTTTAGTCAAACGAATTGACCCCAGTACTTTTTTTAAGCCTGATACTTATTCTATCGATCTCGTTACCAAACCGCTAAGTTACGTAAACACACCAAGACCGGTTATCAAGCAGTGTTAAGGACAAACACTGACACAAAGACACATACATAGCTGCGTATATATATATATATATATATATATATACGACGGGCTTCTTTCAGTTTCCGTCTACTAAATCCACTCACGAGGCTATAGTAGAAGGCACTTGCTCGAGGTGTCATGAGGTGGGACTGAACCAAGAACCCTGTGGCTGGGAAGCAAGATTCATGCAACACAGCCTGCTATAGAGGTGATTATATTCATTTACAACGATTTGAATCCTTTTATTGTTTTATAGCATAAACGTTGCCCTTTCCCAGCTGAGTCCACATTTCTTAATAATAATAATCTTCCTTCTGATTTTCAACCCGAAATTATCAAGCTTCGACAGAAATATCCCCGTAAATTTGTTGTCTTCAACAGAAGGACACGTTGAAAGCATTTCCAGCGTTTGAGATAAAATCGGGGGGAAATTAAGTGAATCATCCTTAATTAATGAGTCGCATTGATGACATCTTCATTATCTTAAATTTCACTTGATTGATACGTGTCCTTTCATGGATATTTAAGCAAAGATCCATAATAGCTATCAGGGAAATATTCCATTATCGTGCATACATCAACATAGAAACACAATAACATATTGGATTGTACAAGTATGTTTGTGCATGTGTGTATGTGTGTGTACGTACGTGTGTGTTTTGAATATCACTAAGAGTTCTCTAAGTTAAAACGGGGTCTATCCTCTTAACATTTTGATGGACAGTGCACATTGGATTGACATAATCGATAGATCATTGGACAAAATTGGTTTGCAACATCTCTTCCGGATCTTTACGTTTTAAGTTTGAGATGTCCTCAAGATCAACTTCCTCTTTCGTCCTTTCGTGGTGTCGTTAAAATAAAGATATATAAATATAGTAGTAATTAACAAGATAGATAGATAGAGAGAGAGAGACAGAGAGACAGACAGAGAGAGAGACAGAGAGAGAGAGAGAGAGAGAGACATGCATATATACATACAACAGGTGTTGGTGTGTTTACGTCCCCGTAAGTTGACAGTTCGGCAAAAAAGACGGACAGAAGAAGTACTAGGCTTCAGAAATAAGACTTGGGGTCCATTTGTTCGGATAAAATCCATCAAGGTGGTGCTCCAACATGGCCGCAGTCAAATGACTGAAACAAGTAAAAGAGTGTGTGTGTGTGTGTGTGTGTGTGTGTGTGTGTGTGTGTGTGTGTGTG
>NC_068999.1:7132822-7134163 GCF_001194135.2 Octopus bimaculoides | reverse complement strand
TATATATATATAGTATGTGTGGGGGTGTATGTGGCGTGTGTGTGCGTGTGTGTGCGTGTGAGGTGTTGTGATTGCAAATATTTCTTCTGCCAAAATAATTCACGGAGGAACTGAAAAGAACTCAATACCGTAATGATATTCTGTAGAATAAATTTATGGCGAATATCACCTGAACTCCAGCCACAAACCATCCTCGCCTGAAGATTGCCGCTCTGCATGAAACTCTAAGAGATGGCTTCAGAAATTACAAACAATGTATGTGTGTGTATGAGATGTATAGAATCAGAGAGACTGAGGATGAGAGACAGGGAAATTAAGACGGAAGTAGAGAAGAACGACGTGTACAAAACACAACACACTACAACTAGTGTCTGAGTTATATTGCCATAAACACCTTGATATATTTAAAAAGACTTATATCGTTAAATATATTTTTACTAACAAGATATCAGAATATTTTAAGGTACGACACTAGCATGCGAGATAAATAGGGAACAGAATTCAATAACTCATAAAGTTCACCAATAACAAAAAAATTCAAGTGGAAATCTATAATTCGTGCTGGGACACATTCTGTTTCTGCAAACCGAACGCGCAATTTATATCGGCGGGGACCGTTAACAAATGAATCAGTAATACATTCACGGTACTACCATGCTAGCACACATCAGCTTTTGATAAGCCTTATTTCGTACGAATCTAGATGCGAAATGTACACAATCAACTACAATCATTTTTGACGTATTATTACCTTTAACTTACTATTACATTAAAACGCATTTCTTATGAGGTATAATGCCGCAATGCACTCAATAGATAGTCAACAATAGCCTACGGTATTTAGTATAGACGTGTGGGTATATAGTGGGTATGTACACACACATACACACACACATGTAAGTATGCATATGTGATATGTACAGATATTGATACAGACAAGAATAGAAAACCATGCCTCAATATGTATGTGTATGTGAATGTATATATACATATGTGTATATGTGTAGAATATGTGATATATTAAGTATTTATATATATATATATATATATTTATATGTATGTATATATGTATGTATGTACGAACTTATGTATGCATAAATACGTGTGAATGAATGTATGTATATATATATATATATATATATATATATACCTATGTATATATATGTGTGGATGTATGTATATGCATGTGTGTACAGGTATATACATACATATGCACAGGCATTACTATATGTGTGCGTTTGCGTTTAAATAGCTATGTTGTGTGTATGCATATGCCCCCAACACACACACATATATGGGCATATGTTTATATATATATATATATATATATATATATATATA
>NC_068999.1:7132495-7132812 GCF_001194135.2 Octopus bimaculoides | reverse complement strand
ATATATATATATATATATATATATATATATATATATTCAAACTTACATGGTTATATATTAACGTATGTTTTCATATGTGCATATATGTATGATTATACATAAATTTCCTGCTATTAATCAGACTTACTACCTCCAAGGGCGAAAAATGGGAAATAATATTCGTATAATGCAGTTTTATTCTATTAATAGAATATGCATTAAAAAAATTGCTAAACAACTCTTAATTTTCTCTTTCTGTTCTCTTTTAATTTTTTTCTTTGAGTGTGTATGTGTGTGTGTGTGTGTGTGTGTGTGTGTGTGTGTGTGTGTGTGTGTGT
>NC_068999.1:7130206-7131664 GCF_001194135.2 Octopus bimaculoides | reverse complement strand
ATATATATATATATATATATATATATACGATTGCATAATTTTTCAACTTATGAATTCTTTGTTGGCCTGTTCAATATTTGTATCTGACGGCAATATGTATGAATTGACCGCGAAACACGAACGTATGTCCGTGATATTACACTAATTTATAACAATAGAAGAGAAATCGATTGAATTAAATAGAAAATAAAGTGAATTCCACTGCCATTATACATAATAATATATTGTTTGAAATATAGATTATTGATTAGCGTATTTCATATGAGTGCAGGCGTGGTTTGTCATAAGAAGTTTGCTAGCCAAATTCATGGTTCAATCCCACTGCGTGGTGCCTTGGGCAAGTCTCATGTGTGATAGTTTGCGGATTTGGTAGGCGGAAAGATAAAGAAATCCAACCGATGTATGTGTGTGCGTGTGTTTATCACTGATTCATTCGTCGTTGATCCATTCAGGATAACACGGTACGTTCAGTTTGAACCGTGTTACGTTTATCACGAATTTATCTGAGATAACACCGGGTCTGTGAGTGTGTGTGTGGGATGGGGTGTTATCGTATTATATACATATACATATAGAAATATCCGCACATATGTTTCATACATACATAAATACACACGCACATACATACATAAATATACACATACATACATACATACATAAATACACACATACATACATACATAAATAGACACACACATACATACATAAATATACACATACATACATACATAAATATACACATACACACACACACATACACACGTATACATACATACAGTGCTGAAGTCCTATCAATTCCTGTTCCTCAAACGCTTTGCTGTTTCCTATCACTCTCTCTCTCTCTCTCTCTCTCTCTCTCTCTCTCTCTCTATCCATCTGTCTATCCTCATCTCTATCTCAGTCTATCTATCTTTTTATGTCTTACCCTCAACCTTTCTCTCTCTCTCTCTCTCTCTCTCTCTCTCTCTCTCTCTCACATTGTTATGTCATCGTTTCTCCATCGATTCTTTTAATCCTTTTAATCTCCACCACTTCAATTATATCAAAACTCTTTCCACAGCCACTTAAACACCTACAAACATAATCACATAAAACGCATTCGTATAACTCCACGCATGCATGCATCCTTGCATACAGACACAGACACGTAATTACACGCATAAATACACCTATACATACACACACACACACACACACGACACTCTGGTTTTGATACGTGCAAAAGAGCACACATCCTGCGATGTAAGAACTAATTATACAAGTATTTCTAAGATATCTCTTCATGGCGTAGATATATTTACTAAACGATATCAGCATATCTGATCTGTTTGTGTCTTACATGAGGTTTTTCTCGGCTCTGTTTACAGGGTCAACACACACACCCACACACACGTACATATATATATCATGTGCATATATATATGTATATATATATATATATATATATATATATATATA
>NC_068999.1:7126436-7128936 GCF_001194135.2 Octopus bimaculoides | reverse complement strand
TTCTCATATAATGTAAATTGTTAAAAACAAGGAATTTCACACGAAATTAATCACGCATTTCAAATCGTACTTTCTGAGTCGGAATTTTCAGATTTATATCTATTTTCTGGTGGGGCCATGAAACGTAGAATTGTTGCACCATCGGAAAAAAATGCCGTGGTGTATTTATTTGTTCGTTGCTCTTTGCGTTTTCAGTTCAAATCCCATTTATGTCAACTTTACTTTTCATCCCTCAGGGATCAATGAGTTAAAAGTTTACTCATTGACCCCAGCCTTGCAGCTTCAGCTGCAAACCCGGGTGTCGCCGCCCGTAACGCAACGAAGAGAAAAATCAATAAATACACGGACGGCCTTAACCGGCCACTACCAGTTTGTGCCAGTTGCCGTTGAGATGAGAGGTGTTGTAAGACCCCATATTACCGATTTCCTCCGCAAAATAGGGATAACCGCTACTCGTCTGAGAAATCAGCCCCGCGTGGTGGGGGTGTCTGCTGCAGCGAGTGTCACTGACCATTCCCCGCGATAATAATCCGGGTAGACAGGATTATTATTATTATTATTATTATTATTATTATTATTATTATTATTATTATTATTATTATTATTATTATTGCTATTGCTATTATCACATCATTCTACTTCTCGGAGCTCCTGGTTTTATTTGCTCCGGTTAACTCTTTTAAGAGCGGACAGCAGCTATTGTCAAAGACCTCACAGGGTCTGTTTCCACTCTGTGTCACGCTGAATATCCCCGAGAACTACGTTAAGGGTACACGTGTCTGTGGAGTGCTCAACCACTTGCACGTTAATTTCACGAGCAGGCTGTTCCGTTGATCGGCTGAACTGGAACCCTCGTCGTCGTAGGCGACGGAGTGCCAACAACAACAACTATAGGATATAAATATTCTGCATTTTAGGAAACGATAATGTGAAGTTGCGGCTTTTATACCTTTTTCCGATAATTATTATTGACGGGAGAAGATTGAAACTTGATGGCGTTCTTCGTTATGGCGAGAACTGACCTCTTGCGTTAGTACTCGAAAGTGAAGCAAATTAATATTGCTTTGGGCCATTCACATTGTTAGAAACAATCGTTAGATTGCAAGAGCAACGTTTAATTCCGCCCAATTAATATCATTGTGTCGGATAAAACAGAAGACTTCGTTAATCTTCATAATCCCATGGCTATGAATATTTTAACTGTAATCACGAAAGCTCTAAGTACATGAGTGGGTATATGTGTGTGTGTATCTGTATGTGTGTGTATGTATGTGTGTATGTGTACGTCTTTGTGAGGTGGGGGTATATTAATGTTTGCTGTTATGTTCGGTTATAACAAAAACAATTCTACATTAATCTGATGGGTTACTCTATACGTTTTCGAGTACAAATGAATTATTCTTAAACAAGAATATTACTGACAGTGACTTCGAAGTTTCGCCCACTTAAAGCCATCGTCAGACTGCGATGCATTGAAGTTAATCTTGGATTTGTGTAGTCTTCGTTCAGTTAAAATTTTCCTTGGATGTGTGGGTTTGAGTGAATTGTTAATTAGGTTTTTAAGACGGGTTGTTATGAAGAGGTGTTTTGGAGAAACTTTTATTGATTAAATTTGAAGTTCTGTTATTATTTAGAATTTGTTTACGTATGTAGAACCGTGTAAGCGGTCGACCACCTCCCATCTCAAGTTGTCCAGATCATATCTCTCTCTTTCTCTTTTTCTCTCTCTCTTCCTCTCTCTCTCTCTCTCTCTCTTCATATACATACATACATATATACATACATACATACATACATACATACATACATACATACATACATACATATAAACATATACATATATATATTAGAAAAAATAATAAGGTACTCAGAGATCTGGATGGTTGTACATTTACAGATTTTTATTAATATGTCACATGTTTTTATAAATCATATATTAGAGTAGATGCAAGCGCTAACATATGATTTATAAAAACATGTGACATATTAATAAAAATCTTTAAATGTATTACCATCCAGATCTCTGAGTATCTTATTATTTTTTCTAATATATAATACCTGTACATCACCTCCAAACCTTCTAATATACATATATATATATATAAGAAATTTTTTTTAGTCGATTGATATTTTATTTTATTTAGATTTTTGTCGCATGACACGCTTTAGAATTTTTAGTCGATTTTATATATCTTCTTGATAAGCCGTTCTATATATCTGTATTTTTATTCGCATATATTTTTGTTTTACCTCCTGTGGGTTTTTTTTTTTTTTTAAATATGTATACTTTATATGTTTAAGAGCCATGGTAATATTTGTATATGATCAAATGTTTGGAGGCGTGGTGTTATATATAAAGTCTTTGACTCGAATTTGATGTTTGTTCTTTGATCAATGTTTTTTCATCTCTGTCTCAATTACATTTGAGCACTTCTTTTTTGCAGTCTTATAAACTCTTTTGTCTTCATAAAAAAGACAAAAATTATTTCTTGTCGTATAT
>NC_068999.1:7119310-7125911 GCF_001194135.2 Octopus bimaculoides | reverse complement strand
CTCCACAGACACGTGTACCCTTAACGTAGTTCTCGGGGATATTCAGCGTGACACAGAGTGACAAGGCTGGCCCTTTGAGTTACAGGCACAACAGAAACAGGAAGTAAGAGTGAGAGAAAGTTGTGGTGGAAGAGTACAGCAGGGTTCACCACCATCCCGTGCCGGAGCGTCGTGGAGCTTTAGGTGTTTTCGCTCAATAAACACTCACAACGCCCGGTCTGGGAAACGAAACCGCGATCCTATGACCGCGAGTTCGCTGCCCTAACCACTGGGTCATTGCGCTTCCACTCATATGCATTAATACAGCCGTAGTTTATAGCTGTGTGACGTATCACTTATGGAGGCTATTTACATCGAGATAGCGTTTTAACCATTGACATAGGACAGACAGAGGAAAAGACACGCACGGACTGTCATCTCTTACGACCAGCTGCCTTTCATAAAACCTCTCATAAAGCCTCGATGTTTACGCTAACCAACACAAACCAACGAGGGTTACTGTAGGTCAAAGATTAGCAACTTATTTTCTAATGACCCACATTAGATGGGGTTTTTTTTTCATATTTACCCATAGCGCTCATGTATATCATATCTTACGTATGGCTGTGTCGTTAAGATGCTCGCTTTGCAGGCCTGTGATTTCGGGTTCATTTCCACTGCGCAGTACCTTGGGGCAAGTTTCTTCTACTGTAGCTTCAGGCCGGCCAAAGCCTTAAGAGTGGATTTGGTAGATGGAAATTGAAAGAAACCCCATCGTACGAATATATATGCCTATATATATATGTGTCTTTGTGTCTGCTGTTTGTCCCCCACCACAACTTTGCTTTGCGACCGGTGTTGGTGTGTTTATGTCCCCGTAACTTGCGGTTCAGTAAAAGACACTGATAGAATAAGTACCAGACATTAAAAGGAATAATAAATACCAATGTTGATTTCGCTCAACTGGAATTCGTCATGGCGATGCCCCAGCCTGGCCGTAGACTAATGGCTGAGACAAGTGAAAGATAAAAAATAACAGGGAAACCCTTCCATTGGACCAATTAATTCATCACGATATTCCTTCACCAAAAATCCTTCAAATGTTTCATCCATCTTCAATAAACCCAGTTCTGATCCATGTATGCCTTTTATGGGGTTTTTTGCTGTGCAGATGTTCCAATGCAACCTCGTGCACAATGATTCCTGTTAGTGTTCATCTCTCTTTTATTCCAAATCGATTTTCAGATCTCGTTTGTTTGATATTCTGGGATTTGCTGCTGCTGCTGCTGTTTAAAAGGTTGAAGTTTTTTTGGTGAATGTTTTCCTGGCTCAGTTATTTTCTAAATTTCAATTTAATAACTTTAATAAATTTACTAAATTTTAAATCAAAGGTTCAAAAGCAATTCGTACATTATTTTAATTTACTTCCCTCTCTCTATCTTTCTTTCTCTCACTCTATCTCTATCTATCTATCTATCTCTCTGTCTCTTCTTGCTCGCTCTCTCTTTGTGTGTACATACATATGTGTGTATGTCTGTGTATATATGTGTGTGTGTGTGTGAGTGTGTGTATGTGTGTGTGTACGTGTGTGTGCATGTGTGTCTTTCTGTCTCTATTTGTCCCCCAACACCACTTCGCAACTGATGTTCGTGTGTATTTATGTCCTTGTAACTTAGCGGTTCGGCGGCAAAAAATGGAGAGTAACAGAATAAGATTCAGGTTTAAACAAAAAAATATTTACCGGAGTTGATTCGTTCGACAAAAATTCTTCAAGGCGGTGCCCCAGCCTTGAAGTTTTAAAAATGCCACACCTGTCAAGTGCTGCCTCCTTCTGGATTCTCAGACACTGCATTTCTAGCGTTTTCGGCGATATCAATGGGAAATACCAGAGAGAGGAAGCTCTGGACAGATTTAAAGCCGTAGCTTTAATTAAAACACAGTCAATAACATTGACTTGCGTTATTAGACCGCCTGGTCACAATAAATCCGCCGGTAGCAGCGCCAGGCAGTGTTTAGTCATAAGTGAACAGTCTAGTGCTGCCTTCTTTCGAATCCTCAAACGTAGTGTTTCCCATTGATAACGGCTAATATGCTAGAAACGCAGTGTCTGGAAATCCGAAAGGCAGCAGCACTGGACAGATATGGTGCTTAACACTATTTTTTACCATAAGAGAGAATTTTTTTCTCTATGGTAACTGTAGTGAATTTGCCTTTAGACGTTGATACACGCCACAGACATAATTAAACTAACCTAAAGTTCACGCACACATAAAGAGGATAAGACCATTATTTAAAATAACGATCATATCAAGTGGCCAGCATGGAAAAAACCTTATAAGTAATAATTATTATAGATACATAATAATATAATTAAAATTACAAGTTAGGGTACCGAAGAGATACCACCATGCCAGAAATAGCAGTCAAAATCTGACTCCAAAACCGCATCATTATATTTTATATATTATATATGTAAAGCATAGCTTTGCAATGTACCTGATAATATAAAACCTAACACTGTTATCTTTCACTTCTCAGGCTTTTCTAACTAGTAACGTCACTTTCGTTTTATTTCTTCCTTCAAAAGTGTGGAACCAACTCGATATACAGCTTGTGTAGATAAGTGTATTTGTGCTAAACACCAGATCTATAGACAATGTTTTTAGTTAGGTAAGGCAGCAAGCTAGCAGAAACGTTAGCTCGCCGGACGAAATGCTTAGCGGTTTTTCATGTTTTTACGTTCTGAGTTATAAATTCCGCCGAAGTTGACTTTGCCTTTTATCCTTTCGGGGTCGATAAATTAAGTACCAGTTGCGTACGGGAGTCGATCTAATCGACTGGCCCCCTCCACCAAAATTTCAGGCCTTGTGCCTAGAGTAGAAAAGAATATTTTTAGTTAGATACAAATTGTTAAGAGAACATTGATGTCTATTTCTACAATTACATAGTGATGGATGGACATTGTTGCTATGGCTATCAGTAATAGGAATATCATTATCTTGCTGGTAGCATCACTAGAGCTACAATCAGTTGATTGACAGTTCTTGAACACACCCACTTGTTTTTTTTTATATATTCTTATCTCAACTTTAAAATTCCACTAGCTGAAGTTCGAAGGCTAAGTCGTGGTTAACTAAGTTTAAATAATGCCTGATGAGGTCCTGTTACGATTGCATTAAATAGATTGCAACCGAAACAACTGAAACCTACATGCGTCTATCATTTGTTATAGTTACGCCGCACCAAGCGTTCACCCAGGAATGGGATCATTGATATATAATTGGAATTGAGAATTACCTAACAACAATATCCAGTCTGTGTAATTGGTGCTTATGATGAGGATTATTTCACTATCTGCTTAGTGTCATTCTACCTAGCCAATCGGTGGCGTCTTACATGTTGATGTGCCTTGATTCTTAACCATTTGAACTAATATATGTATAAATATGGATATATAATAATTGCCTCTTCTTTCTCTCCCTCTATTGCTATAAATGTATCTCTCACTATCTTTCTGTATTTCTCATCTTGTCTCTTTCTTCATCTATCTCCCTATCGATATATATCTATAACCCTATATTTCTCTCATAATCTGTCTCTATCTCTCTCTCCTTCTCCTCCCCTTCCCTCGATATCTATTCATCTATATCTCCCTCCCTTCTCTATTTACCAATCAATTTCTCTATCCCTGTCTCTCATTCTTTATCTCTTTCTCTCCGACTTTCACAAATGTTTCTTAGTCCACATTAATATGCATGATCAGTCAAAACAACACTGAAAATATTCTTCAATTTTTCAGTTATTTTACTTTTTAAAATTCATTTTCTCTCCCTCGTTATATTACAAAAAAAAACACAGAGTCCAACAGAACAAGGTTAACCGATTCCTTGTTTCAAAATATTGTTAGATTTCCACCTTCACCCTTTTTGTTCTTTTGTTGTTGTTTCTTGCTTGTTTTTGTTTGTTTTCTTTTGTTTTGATTTTTTTTGTTGTCATTTTCCGTTCTAAAACACACAAACACACATACACAAACAAAACTGATGTGTGCCTGTCAATTAATCATCTGACTTGACATTTGAAACCCATTAGAAAATATTTCTAGATGCAACAAATTGTCAACCGAAAGTTTACAGTTCCTTCTATGCCGCCACGTTTTAAATACTTCTATTTATTCTTTCCTTCCTTCTTTCAAGTTTTATTGCTGTCTTTTCATTTTAGGAGGTATTTTTACATGTGTTCGTTATTTTGTTTTATCTATTTTTCTGTTTTTCTTCGTTGTCATTTCACTACTTTGCGAATATTTTCTTTATTTTATTTTATGTCAAAAATTGCTTTCGTTATAACCATTTTACATTTATCGCAAGATTAATTCATGCTTTTTTGTCTTGTAGTTTTACTATCCATTATTTCGTTGTTTTTCTCTTTCTCATTATCATTATTGTTGCTGTCGTCACCGTCGTCGTCGTCGTCGTCGTCGTCGTCGTCATCGTCGTCGTCATCGTCGTCGTCGTTGTTGTAATTATTATTATTATTATTATTATTATTATTATTATTATTATTGTTGTTGTTGTTGTTGTTAATCATCACTATTCAATACAGTTAAAATGAAATTTATTTCCGAAACAATGCCTTCCTCTAGATTGTTATTTTTCGCCATTTCTGATTCTCTAGCACAACTGTCTCCTCACTTTGTAGAAAGAAAATTTAATTTTGATTTAATTAAAAAAAAAAAACAGATAAAATCAAACGTTGATTCCTTGCATAAACGAAAGCTTCGGTTCGTTAAGGTTTAGGTAAAAGCGAAATCACTGACTAAATGATGTTTTCAGGCAGCTTTCTTGTCTTACAACCTTTAAGTTCAAAACCACTCCAAGAGTTACGATGTCCGTTGGAGCAGGGTAATACAGAGGATTCAACAAGTTCAAATGCTTTCATGTTTGTCTGATTTGGAAGCTCGCTTTGAAACCGCGTAATTTCACGTGACAACTTGCGTGACAACTTGGGCAAGTGTCTTCTATAATAGATTCTGTACTGACTAATGCCAGGAAGCTAAGTAGAAGATAGATAAATAGAGAGAGAGAGAGAGAGAGAGAGAGAGAGAGAGAGAGAGAGAGAGAGAGAAAGACAGACAGACAGACAGACAGACAGACAGACAGACAGATGGACGGACAGACAGATGTGCACAAATGCATATATATATATAGTTGGAATTATATATATATATAGTTGGACGAGTGTGTAAACAACAAACGGATGTACTAGTTTAACGCTCGGGAAGTGAGAAAGTATTTTATGTTTCGAGCCTACGCTCTTCGACAGAAAGGAACACAGAAATAAGCAGAGAGAGAAAATAAAAAAGGTTTAGTGATAGATAGATAGATAGATAGATAGATAGATAGATAGATAGATAGATAGATGAAGGAAAAGTTAAGTGTGACAAGCAGCCGATCTATCCCGGAAGAGATTCGTCTTTAGTCCACATAAAGCCACAGAAAGTTGAGCTCCGCACCAAACCATAGAATAACGAGAGGTTGGTAAAGAATTCACTTTGCTGAGTCATAGGCAAAAAGAAGCTGAGAAGACTAAGCACTGCTTTAAGAAATTTTAATTACATTAGCGACGTGCGGGATGGGAGTCCTTTGTTGCACTTCACTTCTTATCTATAGACTCCCTGCATGGCTAAACTAGTAGTCCTGCTTCAATATAAACTGATCTAAAACAAGAGACTTCATTGGGGTAAAAGCATATAGTTCGGTGCTGTTATAGACATCATCAAATCCAATGTCTTCTGTATAATCTCATTTCATTTTTGTCTTGACGCGCAAACAATTGTTTCAAGCTATTGGCGTCGTCAGTACTGTGAAATAGTTTCAAGCGATAAATTTACCTCCATCAGTAGGAACTTAGCTATTTTCAATTCCCTATGAATTATCTTTACTATCTGTTTCCTTCTTCAAGTAATATATACCAAGAACTTCTTTTGACTCATTACAATTATCAGAGAGGGAAAGAACGGATGTATTCGACATGATTGCTGCAGTCATTTTACCAACACATATATTCTACATTGCGAAATAGAAAAAAAAATAAAAATTTTTAAAAACGATGACAAAAAAAAACAAGATGGAAGACCGAATTATTTTTATCGCACCCATTTTCCTTTCTTGTGCAATCTTTACCATCTTTGCAACGCGCAAAATCAAAATTTTAAGAATTGCAGAATCTTTTTTTAAACAGTAAATTTACCTTGCGTTGCAATAATCTGGTTTGTTTGTTTGTTTATTTGAAAAAAAATTATTACTGGGTTGAATATTATATACTCAAGAAGCTTAAATTGTTGTTGGCTTTTCATGAAACAAAGCACTTTTTTTTTCTTTTCTGCTCTCAAAAGATATCAACTTACAAAGGAAACAGTTTCATTCCAGAAAATATAATTTGTGCCAGAGCTTTTCTTTAATTTATTTTAAGATATGAAAAACTGATGTTGAAATTTTTACAAATGCTAAAAAGAACTCTTTATCGTCATCATCATCATCATCATCATCATCATCATCATCATCATCATTATTATTATTATTATTATTATTATTATTATTATTATTATGATTATTATTAAGGCGGT
>NC_068999.1:7117204-7118710 GCF_001194135.2 Octopus bimaculoides | reverse complement strand
GCTTTCGTAATTGGCATGAGAATCTACATCTGTGTAGAAATTTTCAATTAAATCGGAACCAGTCTGTCAAACCAAAGAGATCCCATTTTTTGTGTCGCTGAGGAAAACACCTTAAATCTATTTTTCCTGAAATTACTCCAGCGAGAAGTATATGATATCGATTTTTCGTTGTTTTTTGCTTTTTTTTTTTTTTCATAGCCCACAGAAAGACATGGGATTCGACCTGATACTGACACTGCTTTCTGTTGTAAACGATACCACCGGTTCACGACAGAGTTTTCATGTTATCTTATTGGACCGTAATTTTATATAGAATATGTTTCACGAGTTGTGTCGCTTTATTTTATTAAGTGCTTATTGTATTGAGTGTGTTTTGTATGTGAATGTATTTTGATAATTTTTCCACTGACTCTGTTTTTGTTTCTGTCTCGCTTCCTAAAATGGCAATTCTAGGAATAGATTGTACACATGCTCTTTGATTGGAGGCAGCGTGGAAGCAGGGTCATCTGCACAATGACCTCAGGTCATTTTGTTTGGATACAGTAGCTATTAGCGAGACAAAGATGTCCGAAACGCAATCACTTACTTTCTGGACAACTAGGAGTGTTATACCTCCTCTGATCGGCCTGGATCATGTGGCGTGGCATTGCTGTTTCGGAGAGACCTTGACATAAAAGTAAGTACGGATATTGTAGATCCGGTCGATAGACTGCTGGTCTTTGACGAAAGCAGCAAGGAAAGCAACAGTGATTCCAAGCAGATGAGCTCATCATGGTTCAACGGTGGTGAAGGTGGATGCAACAACGCGTTGTGGAGCGCAGAGAATAAGATGAGGCAACTTAGACATCTTTGCAATCCACTACATCCGTCTCCTTCCCCAGTTGTCTCAACCTGGTCTCGAAACTAGTTTAAAGATGGTCACGAACGAGAGAGTGACCTTGGTGGTGGCAACTCGTCTTCAATTTAAACTAAGCCACCACGCAAGTCATCTTTAAGGATGATTAGATGGTCATCGTTGCCTCTATGGACAAGCATGAAATATCCTACAGTTGCAGAGACAGGAGAGAATACGAACTTCACTCTGTCAGTATGTTGCTTCTATGTTACCATATCGTATTGTCAACTTTCACAGACGATACAAAATAACAATTTCGACTAAATTTTTATTGCAAATATAATTTATCCCACGAAAACAAAAAAAAATTAGGAAATTGCATAGTTAAAAAAAAGGGGGAAAGAAAATGATTATTTTAGAACACAATAAAATAAAATCTTTATAGGTTTGTTTATTTTTGTTTGTTGTTCTTGCTTTTTGCATTTTTTAAATAGTGTTTTTGTGATTATTCCAGTTTAATACTAAATCTGACGAGCTGTTGATTCGAGTATTATCGAAATAAACAAGTACTTTTTGTTTTGTTTTGTTTTAACAAGAAAGAAAGAAAAAAAGAAAGAAGGAAACAAACAAACAAACAATTTACATTTAATATCTGTGTCAGTAAACGATTA
>NC_068999.1:7110327-7116996 GCF_001194135.2 Octopus bimaculoides | reverse complement strand
TATATATATATATATATATATATATATATATATATATATGTATGAATATACATATGTATACTTATGCATATATGTATATGTATGTGTATGTATGCGTGCACGCGTGTATATACGTGTAAGTGTGTGTATACATACATACATTTATACATACATACGCACATACATTCTTACATACATACATTGGATTCATTAAAAAAAATTTTTATTTTGGCAAATGAAGAAAATCTTTTTTTTTTTTAAGAAAAGAAAACATTTAAGAAAACATTTAATTTCTATTTTTTTAACATTTTAAAAAATGTTATTGTTGCTACTACTGCAGTATGTTGTGGGTTTATTGCTTCCGTTTTTGTTTTGTTTTTTTGTGGGCTTAAAATAGAATTTTTACATTAAATCAACATTCAATCTTGTAAAATTTTCGATAATCTTTGTAACATTTCTGATTGAATGTTTGAAAAGCGCGTGGTTGGTTGATCAGGGGTGGGGAGAGTAAAAGTTATTGGAAGATCTGCATTTGTTTATTACATCTATCTTCATTTATCACCGGATCATTCAGCTCTAATCCAGAATAACTCGGTACGCTTATTGCGAACAGTGTTACGTTTATCCCGAATTGATGTTATAACAGGGTCCGTGATCAGTCAAATAGTTTGTATGGACAGCAAAAGCGCATCCAAGCAATGCCTTCCCGATAACTTGGAGTCTTGGAACGAAACTTTTTCCCCATATGTTTTATAATTCATTTTCCACTGCTTTTTGGAACCAAACCCCGTGTTAAATGAGGATAGACGTACTCTATGCTTGATGAGGTCAGCTGAGCAGTACTGCGAAAATTGCGATGTTCGAACAAAATTCGTTCTATTACCTCCCGTTCTACGTTTAGTCCAATATTTTTGGCAGGTTTTAGGAATTTTGTGTTAATAACGAATCGTTACTCAAAACTCGTGGACTTGTATAGCCGAGAGGTAAATGTGATGGTTTCACGGCCATAAAATCACGGATTCAATTCTTGTATCGGCTGGCACGTTGTGTTCTTCAGCAAATCCCTTTATCTTCTTAGAAACGAGAAGCCACTGAATGTCGCTCCCTCTTTCAAGCTGTTAAACCCTAGATACTCCGATGAGTCAAGAATAATGAGGGGCGAAGACAGCAACTGCGACTACATGATTTCCTAAAACAGTTAGTGAAGGGACGGTACATGTTTTGAAGGCGCGTGGCCTCGTGGTTAGGGTGTTGCACTTACAATCACAAGATCACGGTTTCGATTCCCGAACCGGGCAGTGCATTGTGTTCTTGAGTAAAGCATTTCGTTTAACGTTGTTCCATTCCCCTCAGCTGTAAATGAGTAACTTTCCGACGGTCTGGCGTCCCGTTCGGAATAGAGGTTGAGATCTCGGTCACTTATACGCAATGGATACAGGACAACTGGAGATGATGATGATGATGATGATTGTGGTAGTGAGGGTAGCGGGAGTGGCACATGTTACCAAGTCCCATTGCGAATAATGGTTGTATTTTCTGGCTAAAAGAATTCTCTAAGTTTATATTTTTACGTTCAACGCGCATTTTTAAAACGATAACAATTCTTACATGTGATACATGGGCATTAAAATCTTTCTAGTTTCTTACGCAAATGTGAAAGGAAGAGTAAAGGTTGAAGGTATTGTGACTCAACCATGGGGTGTGTTTCTCCGCTTCACGTTACTGCCTCAATTTTAATTACAGCTCATGCAGTGTTTCGTTGCGTGGTATCGTTCATTTTAACAAGTATCTTATAAAAATGCTTTGTGCTCTCTCTCTCTATTTCTCTCTCTTTCTCTCTCTCTCTCTCTCTCTCTCTCTCTCTCTCTCTCTCTCTCTCTCTCTCTCTCTCTCTCTCTCTCTCTTTGCGAAGCTATTATGAATGAACAGAATAATAAAGATATTTGCTCAGATAGTTATAAAAACAGAAGTTAACATTTCTAAAATAAAAGAACACAAACGGAAGCCCACAGCTCTTTTACGAAAGAATAACACCGTTTAAGTTTAGTTTACTGACTCATGAAAAAATATTTTGTTCTAACTTGTTTCTAAGTAATAATCTATGAATTGTAGAATAGTTTGAAGTGCGAAATGACAGAATTATTTTTTGATTAAAATTGAATTGACAAAGTACACTTCAGAAGTAGCTGATTTAATGAAACCTAATCAATTTTGAATCCATTCAGCAAAGATCTCAGCTGCTGAACTTAATTTCTGTGAATTAAATGCAGAAATTAATTCAATAATTATTCTTTTAAGTCATTTACCTCATCTTATTTGCCAACATTTTTCCAGATTCGAAAATAACAAAAGATGTATCAAGTATGCTATAGCGAAAGGAATTTGCCGATATTCTAATGTGATTGGCAAATATGACTTCAATAACCTTGTACCTAAGTCAAAAGGGATGAAATTTTCTTCTGATATTTCCAAACAACAAAGGCCGTGAGCTGGCAGAATCGTTAACACACCAAGTAAAATGCTTAGCAGCATTTCGTTCGTCCTTACGTCCTAAGTTCAAATTCCGCAGGAGTCGACCTTGCCTTTCATTCTTTCGGGGTCGATTAAGCACTGGGGTTGAGATAATCGACTTACCCCCTCCCCCCGAAATTGCTGGCCTTGTTCAAAAATTTGAAATCAATATTTCTAAAACATTGTAACATCTTTGGACTCAAGATTTTGTCAACGATTATGTTAATAATGTTTTGAAAGGAAACAAGAGAGATTCAACATTTGTTGAAGCAGAAAAATCTTCAGATCTTCACACAGCCTTGTGTTTGTCATTCTTTGCACTTGTGTGCTTTTAAAACCTGCGCTGAACTGCCACGTTATTTTGGAAGCTTACAGAGAATATTTTTGTATTTATATTTGAGTGATGATCCTAAATGATAAGCAGAATTTCAAAAATTTACAAAAGCCAATCAACAAAAACAAAGACCTCTGCATTGATAAAAACAATGCCGACTACTTTGTTTGCTCTTTCCATCAACTACCTTAAAAGATTAAATTGGTGTGGCTGCAACAATTTCAGAGGCTTTAGCTCTGTCGCGAACCTGAAAGATCTTTGGACCAGGAGCTTATCCAGTTTCCACGGCGTGTAACAGTCCGAGATTACAATGCCCCCCCCCCCACTCCCAACTGAAAGGAACACCGGCTCGTTGTAGGTTCACCACCGCCAGCTGTTGTTGGTACGTCTTTTCGGTTGAGTACACTGGAGCAATGTGAAACGAAACGCCATGCTCAAGAACACAACCCACCTCCCAGTCTGGGAATCGAAACAACGATCATACGATTATGAGTCCAACACCCTAACTACAAGTGCATGCGCCTTACAAAACTGTTTTCTTCCTCCTTAACTCACATTTCATCTGACATTAATAAATTTTATTTGGACTTTAAAGCAGAAATTCTATATTCAAAAATCAAAGAATTCTTGTTGATATTAGCGTTAAAGAGATTTGATTTAAAGTAATTACATTAAAGAATTTTCGGAACCTAATGATGGAAGTAGAGTTCATGCTAATGATTCCTCAGTATATTTCAAGATCGTTGGCATTTATTGTCGTGTTACTGTTGAACGCATTTATCTTTATATTTCGACAAGAACAAATTGAGTAAATATTTTTTTTAATTTCTCTTTGCTTTACAAAGCAAGGGTTTCGGCGCATTTTACTTTAGAAGTGCTTGATGCATCCAATATTATGGGGGCAAAAAAAAAACTTAAATTAATTATCCCGTGAGTTATAAAAATATTCCAACCTAGTCCCTGAAGAATGTTATGAACAAATTAATAGAAAACGGAAGGAGTTTATACAGCAAGATCAAAACCTAATGCTGAAAAAACACACCTGAAAAGTGCTAGTTTAATACATCACAAGAAAAATATAGCTACGAATATCGTTTCTGTTTATAGTCAAGATTTTTTATTAACCCTCTTTCACTGCCTTGTTTTTCAGCAACTACTGAAAATTTTTTTTCTCCTACTCACCAAGATTAAAGTTAAACATCACGCTTCTTCGAAAACATCCACATTGAGAGCGTTAATAAAACGTACATCTTTATTCTTTTAGATCTATTTTTTTACTTTTAAGGGTAAAACGTTAACTGCGAGAAGTAGAATTGATCAGAACAGCGAGAAGTAGAATTGATCAGATGTTTATTAGAATATGTACTGTCGAAACTACTACAAAAAACATGGGTATATTAATAAGACATTTCATGTACAAGTTCTCATATGATAAAATATAATCTAAGTTAAAATTATATGTTAAATATCTTTTTTTTCTCGTGGACATGTTTTACATGGTTTTTATATTGACATTAAAAATCCGGAAATCTGGGATTGTTTTATGAGGTTTGGTACCTTTCCAAGTTATCTTTGATCTCTTACTTGTTTCAGTCATCTGACTATTACCATGCTGGAGCACCTCCTTGAAGGGTTTTAGTCGAACAAATCGACTTATTCTATCGACCCTTTTGCCGAACCGCTACGCTACGGGGATGTAAATACACCAACACCGGTTATCAAGCAGTAGCAGGAGATAAGCACAGACACAAAGACACACACACACACATAGGTATATACATATATATATATATATATATATATATATACGGCGGGCTTCTTTCAGTTTCCGTCTACCAAATTCACTCACAAGGCTTTGGTCGGCCTGAGGTTATAGTAGAAGACACTTGCCCAAGGTTCCACGCAGTGGGACTGAACGCGAGACTGAACTTTAACCAAATCATTTTGAAAGTCCAAACGCGTAATGTAAGCTGAGAGTAATTCAGTTCCGGGTTCGAGTCGGCGTGCACAGCGATGAGCTGGCAGAATCGATAGCACATCGGACAAAATGCTTAACGGCATTTCTTTCGGCTAGTTACGTTCTGAGTTCCAATACCAACGAGGTCAGTTTTTCCGTTCGTCGTTTTGGGGTCGATAAAATAAAGTACCAGCCATTTAATCGACTTGTCCCCCTCCTCTCAAAATAACTGGGCTTGAACCTTGCTACGGATCGGCGTTTTGATCCCTGTTACTTATATACCATTAAAACCACGTGACCAGACTCAAAAGTCCGGACTTATGAATCCAAGATCTCAAGAGAAAAAAATGACTAGCTTATGTTACGTACGGGTTAGCATTGTCAAGTAGAAAACGATTACTTTATTCCTTTTGCCGGCCAGATATATTTTCTTTATCATATAATATTCAATTACGAAAAATACTATACATACTGCAACAGCTAATTTATTTCTTATCGCCATGAAAATTCATATTAAACAGTTTTTCTATTATCTCGCATCTATTCACAATAACCTTCTTTAGCTGGGTAAAGTCTTGGATTTGGTACTTCTACAGATGTATTTATCGACAGCGTTATCTTTGTCAAACTGGCCTTTTTCATTCACGTTAGAATCCAGTTCAGATATGTTCTTTTATTCATATCGTAAAAGCAAGCAAATGCAAAAATTCCCCCAAAAGAAATGTTCTTGCTATTATCCTTCAGTTCACGAGAAGTCAATCTGTTTCAGTCTTAATTGTACATTTAAATTCTGTGCCATATATCAGTAAATGATTTCAGTTTATACTCAAGATATTTCTATAGAAATATATTTCTCGGGAAATATCTCCAATGTACTTGCGAGGATCGACTATGATTTTGTTGTGCTTTCGTGATACCAGTTGTCTTCTGTGGTTTGTACCAAAGATGTTCAAATCTCCAGAGGAACCGAAAACTTCACGAGATTCTGTTAAACGCTTCTTTTTAAGTATTTGTCCTTCAAATGTCATATTATTTATCTTAACACTCCAAAAGAATATTTAATTCGTTCGCTGACAATGGCTACCGTTCTGAAAGTTATGGAAAAAAATAAAAGCATAATTAAATATAATGTCATAAATTAAAAATACTATTATCCATGAAATAAAGAGTATAGATTTTATCTTCGAAAATCAATAGACATTTTGTATCAACTTCTTGTACAACTTTATTTCACACTTAAACATACAAGCAGACAAAATTTTGTATGAAATTAATGCAGTATGATGAAGTATTATAATAAAATGGTACGTTATAATTCGATTTTGTGTATATCACTGATAAATATCGTCAAATTTATCCGTCGAGACCATCCCTGCTTTTTTGGCAGCAAACGGATCGCCTGACCATCGGAACGCATCCTTTCCACAAGAAGCGGAAGAAAATGCGTTCTAGTTTGGTGATGGTAGAGTCGGGACAAGTCACAACAGTCAGGTGGTTGTAGATGACGGACGTGATGTACGTGTTCGCCACCTCTGCCCGACCTTTTAGGGACAGCTTTCTCTCGGCCCATTGCCGGGCGAGAGTGACCACCCTACTCGTTATCTCGTTCCAGTTCTTCTCCGTTTGGAGGTCCGGACCAAACCAGACCCCGAGCAACTCGACCGGACCGTCGGTCCAACGTCCCATGACTGAGGCGCTGGTGGATGGTATGGGCTTGCTTCTCTAGGTGCCGAGCCGCAAGCCCACTGACTTTTCCCGGTTGATTTTCGCTCCTGTTACCGCTTCGTAGTCTTTCAGTGTCTCGCCGACCAGCTCGATGTGCTTCTGGCTAGACACTATGACGGTGACGTCGTCCGCGTATGCAGACACGCTCGTCCCGCATCCCAAT
>NC_068999.1:7107918-7109269 GCF_001194135.2 Octopus bimaculoides | reverse complement strand
TATATATATATATATATATATATATGCAGATAGATAGATAGATAGATAGATAGATAGATAGATAGATAGATGTGTATGATATATGTATTTATATGTGTATGTGCATTGTATATAGTATATATAATCAAAAATAGTCATATATTCAAACACACACACACACACACATATATATATATATATGTATTGTATATATGTAATACATGTGTATAATACGTATATACATTATGGACGCATACATATATATTTACATATACACGCATGTACGTATACATACACACACAAAACAAACACACACAAAACACACACACACACATATATATATATATATATATATATATATATAATTTTTGAAGTTATTTCATCTCTTACTATTCGTATGAGAAAATAATATTTGGTAAATATTATCCTATCCTGACAGTTCTATCAATATCAATGTTTATTTTAACTTCATTTGAAGGGAGGCGGGCAATAAGTGTAAAACGAATCCCAAGAGTTTCTAACAGCTATTTCAAACTAATCAATACCATCCAGAACTGAATACATTCTTCATTGTTTTCTCGTGATTCAACGATATTTTATTTACCGATCGCTATACATTTTGTTTTCTTTTTCCTTTTTGTTTTTGTTTTTTTTTTTAGGGGGTAGTTCTAGTTAATCCCATTGGGAGATAATTCTTCTGGATTTTTGGAATTATACTTACGTGTTTCTTGCAAACTACATGAAACTAGACATGCTACTAATCTATTTTACATTTACATATTTCATATGGTTTTTTCCCATTCTTTGTAAAGAAATACACTATAATACAATTTTTATTATGATTATCATCATCATCGTTAAGACGGCGATATGGCAGAACCGTTTGCACACTGAGCGAAATGCTTAGCGGTTTTTCGTCTGCCGTTACGTTCTGAGTTCAAATTCCGCCAAGGTCCACTTTGCCTTTCATCCTTTCGAGGTCGATTAAATAATTACCAATTACGCACTGGGGTCGATGTAATCGACTTAATCCCCTTGTTTAGCCCCTTGTGGGCAATAAAGAAATATTGATAATTATTACAAAGGCGGTGAGCTGGCAGAATCGTTAGCACGCCGGGCAAAGTGCTTAGCGGTATTTCGTCCGTCTTAACGGTCTGAGTTCAAATTCACCGACGTCGACTTTCGGAGTCGAAAAAATAAATACCAGTTGAACGTTCAACTGGTATTTATTTTTTCGACGTTATCGACAAGTCCCTTCACCCCCAAATTATTGGTCTTGAGCCAAAATTTGGAATCACGTATTATTGCTTTATATATATACATATGTGTGTGTGTGTGCATACATATACATACATATATATATATATATATA
>NC_068999.1:7106544-7107525 GCF_001194135.2 Octopus bimaculoides | reverse complement strand
ATATATATATATATATATATATATATATATATATACATGTTAGGAGCATGGGTTCGATTCCAGAGTGTGTTATCTTATGCAAACGATATTTTCTTTATTTCCAGGTCGACTCGTATTTTGTGAGTGAAATCAGATTTAGAAATGGACTAAGGAGGAAACTTGATAGAAGGTACTCGTATGGGTTAACCTTTAAACGTACATGAAATAGGCATTGTATGTGATCACAAAAAATACTTTACAAACGGTATGAGATGAATGTAATATGAATGACATACCAAACGGCGAGCTGGCAGAAACGTTAGCGCGCCGGCTGAAGTGTTTAGCGATATTTCGTCTGTCTTTACTTTCCGAGTTCAAATTCCGTCGAGGTCGACTTTGCTTTTCTTCCTTTCGGGGTCGACAAATTAAGTACCAGTTGCGTTCTGGAGTTGATCTAATCGACTGGCCCCCTCCCCAAAAATTTCAGGCCGATGTGCATGTATCTGTTTACTTTCATAACACCACCGATAAGCATTCAAACCTAATAGCAAAGAATGAATAACAGCGTTGCCCCAGCATGGCCACAGGTTTTGGTCAGGAACACGTAAAAAATAAAACTGTATCTTCCACAGCTATTTGCTAACGAAGGTTATTTCACTTCGATTTAACTATCTATCGATATATCTTTTAAAACATAGTTATTGATCATTATGTGAAACATTTCGATTGTGCCTGTGATTTTAACACACAAAGGTAGAATAGTATAGACCTTCTTCCACTCCCTCACTCCCGCTAATAATATAGACCTCTCTCTCTCTCTGTCACTCCTTCTTTCTCTCTTCCTCTCTCTTTCTCTCATAGACCGACCACTCTCTCTCTCTCTCTCTCTCTCTCTCTCTCTTTCACTCTCTTATAATATGGACCACGCTCTTGCTCTAATAAAGATCTCTCTGTCTCTCTAATATAGACATCTCATTCTCTTTGATAATATAGACCTTTCTC